>NC_074700.1:31847517-31952517 GCF_029448725.1 Salvelinus fontinalis | reverse complement strand
GGCCCTGGTCTAAAGTAGTGCACTACCCTATGGGCCCTGGTCAAAAGTAGTGCACTATATAGGGAATAGGGTGACATTCTGGATTTAACGCTACATCCGCCTCACTGACTGCCAACTGGTCCCATCACTCACAGCTAGGAAGCAATTCCCTTTTTTCTTCTGTAGACTGACATCATAGATCATAGAAAGGTCTATGAGAGAGACACACACACACACACACACGTTAATATCTACGTTTCTATATTAGAGTATGTCGGGCCGTATACGATATCATCACGATACTTTGGTGCCGCTATGTTTTGTGATTCTCACGATTCTATATGTATTGCTGTTTGATACTGTGATTTTATTGCGATGATGATGTTCCATAACATAATGGCTCACTATATGTCGGCTGCAGAGAGACGAGAGAGAGCAGGAGAAAATGAGTTTTAAATAGCATGTTGGCTCACTATATGTCTGCTGCAGAGAGACGAGAGAGAGCAGGAGAAAATTAGTTTTAATCAGTCAGGGAAACAAATAGCATGTTGGCTCAGTATTTAGAAAGAAGATGGAGAACAAGCTATGGGATCAGAAATACCAGCGTTTTGGTGTTTAGGTACAGCCTGGGAAGTGTCCATTTAGTATTGTCCCTAAGGACAGGTACAGCCTGGGAAGTGTCCATTTAGTATTGTCCCTAAGGACAGGTACAGCCTGGGAAGTGTCCATTTAGTATTGTCCCTAAGGACAGGTACAGCCTGGGAAGTGTCCATTTAGTATTGTCCCTAAGGACAGGTACAGCCTGGGAAGTGTCCATTTAGTATTGTCCCTAAGGACAGGTACAGCCTGGGAAGTGTCCATTTAGTATTGTCCCTAAGGACAGGTACAGCCTGGGAAGTGTCCATTTAGTATTGTCCCTAAGGACAGGTACAGCCTGGGAAGTGTCCATTTAGTATTGTCCCTAAGGACAGGTACAGCCTGGGAAGTGTCCATTTAGTATTGTCCCTAAGGACAGGTACAGCCTGGGAAGTGTCCATTTAGTATTGTCCCTAAGGACAGGTACAGCCTGGGAAGTGTCCATTTAGTATTGTCCCTAAGGACAGGTACAGCCTGGGAAGTGTCCATTTAGTATTGTCCCTAAGGACAGGTACAGCCTGGGAAGTGTCCATTTAGTATTGTCCCTAAGGACAGGTACAGCCTGGGAAGTGTCCATTTAGTATTGTCCCTAAGGACAGGTACAGCCTGGGAAGTGTCCATTTAGTATTGTCCCTCAGGTACAGCCTGGGAAGTGTCCATTTAGTATTGTCCCTAAGGACAGGTACAGCCTGGGAAGTGTCCATTTAGTATTGTCCCTAAGGACAGGTACAGCCTGGGAAGTGTCCATTTAGTTTTGTCCCTAAGGACAGGTACAGCCTGGGAAGTGTCCATTTAGTATTGTCCCTAAGGACAGGTACAGCCTGGGAAGTGTCCATTTACTATTGTCCCTAAGGACAGGTACAGCCTGGGAAGTGTCCATTTAGTATTGTCCCTCAAAAAAACAAAAGTGTATTTTTCCCCTGATCACGTACAGTACTAGTAGTTAAAGGTTTGGAAAAAGTAGGTTTTCCCTGTTTTCAGTTTGAATTTGAAATCCCTGTTATTACATAATGATGAATAAAACTCAACTTTATTTAAAAAAAACACTTTAGGTATGAAAATACATCAAAGTTTGATTTGGGGGTAAACTTTAAAATATGCACAACGAATTGCTGGATTAAGACACAACTGAAGAAGCAACAGAGAATGAATATCCTTACAAATTACCACTATGACTAACAAAGTCATTCTAGGATCAGCTTCCATTCCTCCTACTCTAACCTTAAACATTAGTGGGGGGAAATGCTAAACTGACCCCAGATCAGTGTAAGGGGCAATTTCCCCCCTACTCCGGTTGGTGAATATGTTCCGGATTAGATTTGGTGTTGAGGCTGGACAACAGACCAAGTCAGGAGGTCTCAGACCTAGTTAGGAGGTCTCAGACCAATTCAGGAGGTCTCAGACCAAGTCAGGAGGTCTCAGACCAAGTCAGGAGGTCTCAGACCTAGTCAGGAGGTCTCAGACCAAGTCAGGAGGTCTCAGACCAAGTCAGGAGGTCTCAGACCAAGTCAGGAGGTCTCAGACCTAGTTAGGAGGTCTCAGACCTAGTTAGGAGGTCTCAGACCAAGTCAGGAGGTCTCAGACCTAGTCAGGAGGTCTCAGACCAATTCAGGAGGTCTCAGACCTAGTCAGGAGGTCTCAGACCAAGTCAGGAGGTCTCAGACCAAGTCAGGAGGTCTCAGACCTAGTCAGGAGGTCTCAGACCTAGTCAGGAGGTCTCAGACCTAGTCAGGAGGTCTCAGACCTAGTCAGGAGGTCTCAGACCTAGTTAGGAGGTCTCAGACCAAGTCAGGAGGTCTCAGACCAATTCAGGAGGTCTCAGACCTAGTCAGGAGGTCTCAGACCAAGTCAGGAGGTCTCAGACCTAGTCAGGAGGTCTTAGACCAAGTCAGGAGGTCTCAGACCAAGTCAGGAGGTCTCAGACCTAGTCAGGAGGTCTCAGACCAAGTCAGGAGGTCTCAGACCAAGTCAGGAGGTCTCAGACCAAGTCAGGAGGTCTTAGACCTAGTCAGGAGGTCTCAGACCAAGTCAGGAGGTCTCAGACCTAGTCAGGAGGTCTCAGACCAAGTCAGGAGGTCTCAGACCTAGTCAGGAGGTCTCAGACCAAGTCAGGAGGTCTCAGACCTAGCAGGCAACAGCCTCACGGAGATTCATCAATCAGTGTCAGAACGGAGGAAAAGAAGGGTGTGTGGTGGGGGGGTTAGTGTGTGTGTTGAGTGTGTTGGGGGTAGTGTTTGTGTTGTGTGTGTGTTGAGTGTGTTGGGGGTAGTGTTTGTGTTGTGTGTGTGTGTGTGTTGGAGGGTAGTGCGTGTGTTGTGTGTGTGTGTGTGTGTGTTGGGTGGTAGTGTGTGTGTGTGTGTGTGTGTGTGTGTGTGTGTGTGTGTGTGTGTGTGTGTGTGTGTGTGTGTGTGTGTAGTGTTTGTATTGTGTGTTGGGGGTAGTGCTTGTGTTGGGGGGAGGGTGTTTGTGTTGTGTGGGTAGTGTTTGTGTTGTGTGTTGGGGGGTAGTGTTTGTGTTGTGTGTGTTGGGGGGGTAGTGTGTGTTGGGGGGGGGAAACCAATTCTATTACATGCACACACAAATGGTGAACAGTTTACCCGATAATGTGTGTCAAACAACCTTGCCATACATTTAACACAAAATAACATTTTGAAATGACCTGGCATCTTCACCTGATGAAGTGCACAGAAGACAGAGCGATGTTAACATGTGTTTCCCATGCCAATAAAGCCCTTAAATTGAATAGAGAGATGATGAGAGAGAGATGGAGAGAGAGAGAGAGAGAGAGAGAGAGAGAGAGAGAGAGAGAGAGAGAGAGAGAGAGAGAGAGAGATGATGAGAGAGAGATGATGAGAGAGAGAGAGAGAGATGGAGAGAGAGAGAGAGATGATAAGAGAGAGATGATGAGAGAGAGAGAGATGGAGAGAGAGAGAGAGAGAGAGAGAGAGAGAGAGAGAGAGATTATGAGAGAGAGAGAGAGAGAGAGAGAGAGAGATTATGAGAGAGAGAGAGAGAGAGAGAGAGATGATAAGAGAGAGATGATGAGAGAGAGAGAGAGATGGAGAGAGAGAGATGAAGAGCGAGAAAGCGATGGACAGAGAGACAGGGAGAGAGAGAGAGAGATGCAGACAGCAGTGGCGGAACCGTGTTGCTGCCTGGGACCCAGAACCACTCTCCCTCCCTCTCTCCCCCCTCCCCCTTTCTGCCCCTTTCAGCTTGACCAACTCTTGACCTTCCAGCTGGTTATAGTATTCTCTTCTATCTCTCCTCTCCATCACTAGCAACCAGCCCAGAGGCTAAAGCCACAGGAGCCAAACACACATTCCATCAGATAGCAACCCCCCCCCCCTTTCTCTCCCTCCCTCTCTTTTCTCCCACTCTTTTAGGTCCACCAGGCCCTATCTCTCCCTCTCTCTCTCTCTCTCTCTCTCTCTCCCAGGCCCCTTCAGCTCCTAGTTAAACACAGCAGAACAAACGTCTCTATCCACAATAATGTCCAATCAGCGCCAACAATCTCCTTCTCGGATCTGGATAAAAACAAAGTATAATTAAAATGTCAAGCACCCAACTAAATGTTAACTCTCAACGGCCAAACTGGGAATGAATGAGCCATCTGAAACACCAGAATGTGTAACACAAAACCGTCCCCCACTCCACTGCAAATTCCCCAATTCCTTACTGTTCCTAAAAACATTGGTTCCTACTCACTATTTAGACTGCTCGACTTTTCTGGATGAAGTGTATTGTTATTATTATCATGGCTAAGGTATTTGAATGTATTTAATTTATTTAAAGGTATTAAAGCACGGCTGCAGAGCTGCATCATCGCTGCACCTGCGATAACATCTCTAAATGTGTCTACGCCCCCCAATAACCAGATTTGATGTGGAGCACAGGGGGGAAAAAGGCGTGACTTTTTTTACCCCGTTACCGTGGTAATGGCATCAAGCTTGTGCACGTGCTGGTGTTTCGGTGGCACCACAGCTTGAGAACGAGGGACTGCTATGAAACAGAAAAGGTGTTTCCACACCCAGGGGTGAAGGAACGGAGGAGGAGACAGAAAGAAAAGAGTAGCGCTGAGAAGAAAAGAAAGAAAGAAAGAAAGAAAGAAAGAACACAGGATATGAAGAAGTCATTGTCTGTTTTTCCAGAGGATCTACGTGGACACACACACACACACACACACACACACACATACACACACACACACATACACACACATACACACACACACACAGCTCTGGTATTGAGGCTGAGGTTTAACTGTGCTTTTTGTGGTTAAGGCATGGTAACACTGGAGAAAACCGTAAACACACAAGCACGCACTCACACACACTGTAAAACACACACTGTAAACACACACCGTAAAACACACACTGTAAACACACAAGCACGCACTCAAACACACTGTAAAACACACACTGTAAACACACAAGCACGCACTCAAACACACTGTAAAACACACACTGTAAACACGCACTGTAAACACACACACACACAGAACAATGGAACAAACTGTAAACACAGAAACAAAAACACACACGATTATCCTGACATTACATAAAGGAAATGACATATCATTCTCATAATTACATTTAAAAGGTTGTTGTGGTTTTGGGACGAGTTGGATTATAAACAGGACACTTCTAGACCAGAGCTCTTTAACACTTCTTATAACCACGCTGGTGATTTACAGTCTTAAATATTGATTGGGGGCGACTAGTAACGAGATTCTCATTGAGTTTCTACATGAATCAACTTGTCATGGTATAGTCAGTTTAAAAGCTGTACAACATTTCAAACAGTCAACGTTGGGTTAACTACGACCGTAACTTGACCAAACAGGAGTATTCCATCTGAGAGGCTCGTGGACACAGTTCTCAGGTCGATTCGCTAGGGTTGGGCGTTATCCAGATGTTCATATCGTAATACCGTCCTTCTTTCATCCCAGGATTGACGGTATTTACCGGCTTAGTACACAAGGGAGCTCCCCAAAAAATGCTATAAACACCATTGAGCCTATATTACCAGAATGCTAACGAAATTGGCACAATTAATAATTAAGTTCCATGGAAGCTCCTAGCTAAATATGCTAACGATCCCAAACGAAAATATACACATTTTTAAGACAGGCAATCCAACTCATAAAGTTACACATATAGGTAACATATATAGGTAGGAGCTACTGAATGTCATTTTGGGTGAGTTTGGATATGTACAAGCGAATGTGAACGAGAGACATTGTGGAAAAAACGTTGCCGCATGCCTGTCTGAAGGAAGAACAGTACTGGTTCTGGAGCAGCATGTGTACACGCTGTGTCTGTGTGGAGTCGCTAGGGCAACGGGCCTGCCTGCCTTGTGGGAGCAGATGGGCCGAGAATGGAGAGAGAAAAAAACCCGCAAGGAAATCAAGATATCTGGACAGCTGACACTGCTTTTCTCAAACCCAGCAGAAAGCTAACACTACACACTACACACCCAGCAGAAAGCTAACACTACACACTACACACCCAGCAGAAAGCTAACACCACACACTACACACCTAGCAGAAAGCTAACACTACACACTACACACCCAGCAGAAAGCTAACACTACACACTACACACCCAGCAGAAAGCTAACACTACACACTACACACCCAGCAGAAAGCTAACACTACACACTACACACCCAGCAGAAAGCTAACACTACACACTACACACCCAGCAGAAAGCTAACACTACACACTACACACCCAGCAGAAAGCTAACACTACACACTACACACCCAGCAGAAAGCTAACACTACACACTACACACCCAGCAGAAAGCTAACACTACACACTACACACCCAGCAGAAAGCTAACACTACACACTACACACCCAGCAGAAAGCTAACACTACACACTACACACCCAGCAGAAAGCTAACACTACACACTACACACCCAGCAGAAAGCTAACACTACACACTACACACCCAGCAGAAAGCTAACACTACACACTACACACTACACACCCAGCAGAAAGCTAACACTACACACTACACACCCAGCAGAAAGCTAACACTACACACTACACACCCAGCAGAAAGCTAACACTACACACTACACACCCAGCAGAAAGCTAGCACGACACACTACACACTACACACGATGCCCCTTATTCATTCAGCTACTTACTGAGATAACTACCAAGTTAAGCTTAGGGATCATGTTAATGCAGAATTCTGTGTTTTTTAAAAACAGAAATATTCAGTGGTGTAAAGTAATTCAGTAAAAAATACTTTAAAGTAATACATAAAAGTTGTTTTTTGGGGGTATTTGTTCTTTACTATTTATATTTTTGACAACTTATACATCACTACATTCCTAAAGAAATTGATGATCTTTTTACTCCTTACATTTTCCCTGACACCTAAAATTCCTCGTTATATTTTGAATGCTTAACAGGACAGGAAAATGGTCCAATTCACCCACTTATCAAGAGAACATCCCTAGTCATCCCTATTACCTCTGATCTGGAGGACTCACTAAACAGAGAACATCCCTGGTCATCCCTACTACCTCTGATCTGGAGGACTCACTAAACAGAGAACATCCCTGCTCATCCCTACTGTCTCTGATCTGGAGGACTCACTAAACAGAGAACATCCCTGCTCATCCCTACTGTCTCTGATCTGGAGGACTCACTAAACAGAGAACATCCCTGGTCATCCCTACTACCTCTGATCTGGAGGACTCACTAAACAGAGAACATCCCTGGTCATCCCTACTGTCTCTGATCTGGAGGACTCACTAAACAGAGAACATCCCTGGTCATCCCTACTGTCTCTCATCTGACTCACTAAATACAAATGATTTGTTTTTAAATGATGTCTGAGTGTTGGAGTGTAACCCTGGCTAACCGTAAAAACAAAATATATATTGTGCCATCTGGTTTGCTTAATATACGTTATTTTAAATGATTTGTACTTTCACTTTTGATACTTAAGTATATTTAAAACCAAATACTTTTAGACTTTTCCTCAAGTAGTATAGTATAAAACCAGACCCCTGTCAATACACAGCTGCACTCACCTGCTCCGGCTTTCTCTCTTTGTGCTCTTTACAAACAAACACCTGACGGGCTCAACTGTTCTGGGGAACTACGGTAAACTTCATGATGTAAAATAATGTGACAGGTGAAATGAAGAACGCGATCTGATTTATCTCCTAACACACTGCACAAACTAACTGCAGGTGTAAAGTAGCTACAAATATTCAAATGTATTGATGGTATTGAAAAACCATCCCGTGGCTAATTTCCAAATAGCCCGGTATATAAGTTATACTGCACAAACCAGCTAGGTGGGTAGCTAATGCTAGCTAGGCTAATTGAGACGACATAACTGTGCTTTCTCCCCTTTTAAAGATTATTAGCAGCATACCTGTTGGCTCTTGGTGTTGTAGCCTGTCCTTCTCATTTAACTTTTAGTTCTGTTGGGCCTCCGAGTAGCACTGCAGACCCGGGTTCGATCCCAGGCTGTGTCGCAGACGGCCGCGACCGGGAGACCCGTGAGGCGGCGAACAATTTTCCCAGCGTCGTCCGGGTTATTATTTTATTTGTTTATTTGTTTAATCCCTAGTATAGTACTGTACAGTAAAGTAGAGTACTGTACAGTACAGTAAAGTAGAGTAAAGTAGAGTAGAGTACACAGTAGAGTTGAGTACACTATAATGTACTGAACTATACTCCACTGTACTTTGATGTCCAAACTTGTGAATTGCCCTTCATGTACTTTGTGTAATTATAATAATAACACAGTCTTAGTCACACACTACAGCGCTGAATAGGGAGTCCTATGTCTGCTGCCCTTCACATGTTTTGGGTTAGCCAGTTAGCCAGCAGGTCAGAGAAATAGGTCCTATCAGATCTAACCAGTGTCATTTAACTCCCTAACAGACAGGATAATAGTATAATCAAATACACACAAAGAGAGAGACAGACAGACAGAGACACGGAGAGAGAGAGACAGAGAGAAAGAGAGAGACAGAGAGAGAGACAGAGAGAGAGAGAAAGAGAGAGAGAGAGACAGAGAGAGACAGCGAGAGAGAGAAAGAGAGAGAGAGAGACAGAGAGAGAGACAGCGAGAGAGAGAAAGAGAGAGAGAGAGACAGAGGATGATAGGAGGACTAAGGGTTCTACACAGTGCTTGACTTAGACGTGAAATAGGTGCCGGTTTATATTTAGATCCAGGAGCTCCACAATACTTTGAGCCAATATTCTGTAAGAGGAACAGGAGCTCAAACAGCAGAACACTTGAAGTGACGGTACTCAGCTCCGGTGAGCTCCTGCCCAAGTCAACCACTGATTGTACCAGGTTATTATCAGTAAAGACACGTTAAATATCTCTCTCTGGTCCATTTCCCAGAGAGCGTCCTGTGTGTCACATAGGGTGGTGTGTATGGGTGACCGTGACTGTGCCAAAACATGAGGCTCCCTTTCTAAGAATGTCTACCAAATGGGGGATATCCCTCTGCTGTCTGTTGTTCCCCCTCATCTTCCCCCTCGCTGTCTTCTCCCCCTCTCACCGGCTCAGAGAGGGGTGGATCTGGAAGACACACACAACACACAGACACAACACACACGCTGATTCACACTCGTCTCCTCCATCTTTATTTTTGAAGCATAAATCAGCACTTTGGCTGAATGGAATGCAGACCAGTGAGACCACAGGGTGGGTGTGTGTGTGTGTGTGTGTGTGTGTGTGTGTGTGTGTGTGTGTGTGTGTGTGTGTGTGTGTGTGTGTGTGTGTGTGTGTGTGTGTGTGTGTGTGTGTGTGTGTGTGTGTGTGTGTGTGTGTGTGTGTGTGTGTGTGTATAGGTGCCGGTGGGTGGGTGTGTGTGTGTGTGTGTGTGTGTGTGTGTGTGTGTGTGTGTGTGTGTGTGTGTGTGTGTGTGTGTGTGTGTGTGTGTGTGTGTGTGTGTGTGTGTGTCTTCTTTCTGCCCAGTTCTCTCAAACACACACACTTCATTGACTTTAAGAGAAAAGTAAACCATGAATCAGATTGGCCTAATGAAAAGAGAGAGCACACACACTACAGTGATATACCGTGTGAGAGATGGACACTTTCCTAAAAGCCATTACAAACTAATCTATTTGATCCCTCTCTGTTCCGTCCATTTAAAAACCCCAACACATCATCATTAAACTCCACCAGACAGCTCCTCATGTTGTCATAACACCCTCCTCTCTGTGACAGACAGAGACAGAGACAGAGACAGAGACAGAGAGAGAGACAGAGACAGAGACAGAGACAGAGACAGAGACAGAGACAGAGACAGAGACAGAGACAGAGAGACAGAGAGACAGAGAGACAGAGACAGAGAGACAGAGACAGAGAGACAGAGACAGAGACAGAGAGACAGAGAGAGAGAGACAGAGAGAGAGAGAGAGAGAGAGAGAGAGAGAGAGAGAGAGAGAGACAGAGAGAGAGAGAGAGAGAGAGAGAGAGAGAGAGAGAGAGAGACAGAGAGAGAATAGCCCATACAGTAACCTTGTACAGTAGCCCTATTATAAATAATAGAAACAGTCCTGACCAAATACTGAACAAAAATGGGAAGGAATTAGTGCATCTCTGTCGAGCCTTAGGCCTCGAGGTGTGAGACAAGGCTGTAGTTAGAGTCCAAATCTTTCAAACATTTATATCAATGAATTAGCAGACATGTTGGATCATTCTCCAGCCCCAGGACTCACACTATTTGACACAGAGGTGAAATACCTGCTGATGACTTGGTACTTTTATCACCAACCAAAGAAGGTCTTCAACAGAACATTAATATTCTAGAGCAATATTGCCATAATTGGGCCCTGGCAGTAAATTTCCCAAAAACTAAAACCATGATTTTCCAAAAACAAAACAGATGTCAGAAACACAAATATAAATTCACCCTGAACAACACCATCATTGAACACACAAAAAATTACACCTACCTTGGTCTGACCATATCTGAATCGGGAAACTTTAATAGGGCAGTGAATGCACTCAAAGAAAAAGCCCGCAGAGCATTGTATGCAATAAAAATGAAATTATTCAAAATCAACATCCCAATTAGAATTTGGACCAAAATATTTGACAGTGTAATCCTACCAATAGCTCTTTATGGAAGTGAGGTTTGGGGGCCACTCAATAAACTGGACTTTAAAATGTGGGACAAACATCCCAATTGATGCACTACATGCAGAATTCTGTCGGAAAATCCTACAAGTCCAGAGAAATACACCAACTAATGCATGTAGGGCAAAATTGGGCCGCTTTCCAGTAATAATGAAAATACAGAAAATATCATTAAAATTTTGGCTACATCTAAATTCAAGTCCAAATTCGAGTCTGCAATTTAAAGCACTTCAAACCCAAGAGCTGAGCCCAGAAACGAGCCCTCTCAGTCAGCTGGTGTTGGACCTAACCAACCAAGCTGACACCAGCACTGCTTCAAAAGAAAGAATTCCAATAAACAAAATCATGAACCAATCAAAGGACTCATATATACAACATTGGAAAAACGAAACAAAATCCCAAAGCCGACTAAATTGCTATCTGACCCTAAACAGAGAATATGAATTGGCTGAATATCTCTACTCTGTCAGAGATACGAAGCAGAGACAGATCCTTACCAAGTACAGGCTGAGTGACCACTGATTGGCAATAGAAACCGGCAGACATAAAAAGACATGGCTGGTCACTGCACGACAGGGGAGGTAGAAACAGAGATGCACTTTCTCCTTTACTGTGATAAATATTCCTCACCAAGAGATTCATTATTCACAGAAATATCTACATTTATTCCAAATTTTAACTTATTAAACCCAGAGGAAAAACTAAAAATACTCATGGGCGAAGGAGCAATGGCTCCTCTTGCAGCCAAATATATATTCCCCTGCCATAGCCTGAGGGACACTGAATAATAACATCTGCATAGTAAGCAGTATTATGACTGTTACTTATTATGACTGTTATTGTTATTACTGTTATTGTTATTACTATTATTATTGTTGTTTATCATTCCAAGTAGTAATGGTATGGGTGGTAATGGTAATGATAGCAGTTTAATGATGGTGGTGGTGGTAGTGGTGGTAATGATGATAGTAGTTGTAGTACCAATGTAATGGTGAAGATGACCGTTATTTAGTTATAAGTTAGTTATAGTTTCATTTTTTTTATTACATTACATTCGATTATTGACTGTTACCATTTTATTGTTACTATTTTTATATTTAATTTTGTATTACTATTTACTGCCATTCTATATTATTATTTGTCATTGTTTATAATTTTATTACAATGTATATTGTATACATTGTTGCTTTGGCAATATTGACACAATGTTTTTCATGCCAATAAAGCAGCTTGAATTTGAATTTGAATTTGAGAGAGAGAGAAAGAGAGAGACAGAGAGAGAGACAGAGACAGGGAGACAGGGAGACAGAGACAGAGACAGAGAGAGACAGAGACAGAGAGACAGAGAGACAGAGAGAGAGAGAGAGAGAGAGAGAGAGAGAGAGAGAGAGAGAGAGAGAGAGAGAGAGAGAGAGAGAGAGAGAGAGAGAGAGAGAGAGAGAGAGAGAGAGAGACAGACAGACAGACAGACAGACAGACAGAGAGGTGTGTGACTTGTTTCCAGAAGCTTTTCCGTTTGGTGCTTCAGTGATTTTAGATGTCAGAAGTGACCCTGGTCATCATTTACAAAAACAAAATGTTTCAATGAGAGAGATGATGCTGATCATCATTGATGGCAGACAAGAGCAACAATGTACAGTATGTAACATAGAATACAACACACACACCCACACCCACACAGTAGGACATGGTAGGAAACATTGCATTATCAGAACAGGAGAATAGAAGAGGAACCGCAAATCTACACACACACAATCTTGTATCAAATCTTAGCAGTAGAAACTCTTATCCCACCCGCTGCTGTAGAGAAAGGACCAGCAACTTGTGCCCCAAATGGCCCCACATTCCCTCCACATTCCCTAGATATTCCCTCCATATTCACTAGATATTCCCTCCACATTCCCTCCATATTCACTAGATATTCCCTCCATATTCACTAGATATTCCCTCCACATTCCCTCCATATTCACTAGATATTCCCTCCACATTCCCTCCATATTCACTAGATATTCCCTCCATATTCACTAGATATTCCCTCCACATTCCCTCCATATTCACTAGATATTCCCTCCACATTCCCTCCATATTCACTAGATATTCCCTCCACATTCCCTCCATATTCACTAGATATTCCCTCCACATTCCCTCCATATTCACTAGATATTCCCTCCACATTCCCTCCATATTCACTAGATATTCCCTCCACATTCACTAGATATTCCCTCCACATTCACTAGATATTCCCTCCACATTCCCTCCATATTCACTAGATATTCACAAAATATTCCCTCCATATTCACTAGATATTCCCTCCACATTCCCCCCACATTCCCTCCATTTTCCCTCCACATTCCCTCCACATTCCCACCATATTCACTAGATATTCCCTCCATATTCCCTCCACATTCACTAGATATTCCCTCCACATTCCCTCGATATTCACTAGATATTCCCTCCACATTCCCTCCATATTCACTAGATATTCCCTCCACATTCCCTCCATATTCACTAGATATTCCCTCCATATTCCCTCCATATTCACTAGATATTCCCTCCATATTCACTAGATATTCCCTCCACATTCCCTCCACATTCCCTCCATATTCACTAGATATTCCCTCCACATTCCCTCCATATTCACTAGATATTCCCTCCATATTCCCTCCATATTCACTAGACATTCCCTCCATATTCCCTCCGTATTCCCTCCGTATTCCAGCTACAATGCCATACAACACTCCTTCCGTGGCCTCCAACTGCTCTTAAACGCTAGTAAAACAAAATGCATGCTTTTCAACCGTTTGCTGCCCGCAACCGCCCGCCCGACTAGCATCACTACTCTGGACGGTTCTGAACTAGAATACGTGGACAACTACAAATATCTAGGTGTCTGGCTAGACTGTAAACTCTTCTTCCAGACTCATAAACTTCTCCAATCCAAAATCAAATCTAGAATCGGCTTTCTATTTCGCAACAAAGCCTCCTTCACTCACGCCGCCAAACTTACCCTAGTAAAACTGACTATCCTACCGATCCTAGACTTCGGCAATGTCATTTACTAAATAGCTTCCAATACTCTACTCGTTTTGTTACCAAAGCGCCTTATACCACCCACCACTGCGACCTGTAGGCTCTAGTCGGCTGGCCCTCGCTACATATTAGTCGCCAGACCCACTGGCTCCAGGTCATCTATAAGTCTACGCTAGGTAAAGCTCCGCCTTATCTCAGCTCACTGGTCACGATAACAACACCCACCCGTAGCACGCACTCCGGCAGGTATATCTCACTGGTCACCCCCAAAGCCAACACCTACTTTGGTGCCAGTGACTGGAACGAATTGCAAAAATCGCTGAAGCTGGAGATTTCCCTCACTAACTTCAAACATCAGCTATCTGAGCAGCTAACCGATCGCTGCAGCTGTACATAGTCCATCTGTAAATAGCCCACCCAATCTACCTACCTCATCCCCATACTGTTTTTATTTACTTTGCTGCTCTTTTGCACACCAGTATTTCTACTTACACACCATCATCTGCTCATCAACATCTGCTCATCTATCACTCCAGTGTTAATCTGCAAAATTGTAATTACTTTGCTACTATGGCCTATTTATTGCCTTACCTCCTCACACCATTTGCACATGCTGTTTATAGACTTTCTTTTTCTTCTATTGTGTTATTGACTGTATGTTTGTTTATTCCATGTGTAACTCTGTGTTGTTGTTTCTGTCGCACTGCTTTGCTTTATCTTGGCCAGGTCGCAATTGTAAATGACAACTTACATTTACATTTACATTTAAGTCATTTAGCAGACGCTCTTATCCAGAGCGACTTACAAATTGGTGCATTCACCTAATGACAACTTGTTCTCAACTAGCTTACCTGGTTAAATAAAGGTGAAATAAAAATGTATATATATTCACTCCACATTCCATATACATTCCCTAGATATTCCCTCCACATCCCCTCCACATTACCTAGATATTCTCTCCACATTCCCTAGATATTCTCTCCACACCCCCTCCACATTCCCTAGATATTCTCTCCACATCCCCTCCACATTCCCTAGATATTCTCTCCATATTCCCTAGATATTCCTCCACATCCCCTCCACATTCCCTAGATATTCTCTCCACATTCCCTCCACATCCCCTCCACATTCCCTAGATATTCTCTCCATATTCCCTAGATATTCCTCCACATCCCCTCCACATTCCCTAGATATTCCCTCCACATTCCCTCCATATTCCATCCACATCCCCTCCACATTCCCTAGATATTCTCTCCACATTCCTCCACATTCCCTAGATATTCCTCCACATTCCCTAG
The DNA here is from genome assembly GCF_029448725.1 of Salvelinus fontinalis. Taxonomy (NCBI): domain Eukaryota; kingdom Metazoa; phylum Chordata; class Actinopteri; order Salmoniformes; family Salmonidae; genus Salvelinus; species Salvelinus fontinalis. Next base: position 31,937,437 of record NC_074700.1, on the reverse strand, counting down.
ATATTCCATCCACATCCCCTCCATATTCCATCCACATCCCCTCCACATTCCCTAGATATTCTCTCCACATTCCTCCACATTCCCTAGATATTCCCTCCACATTCCCTAGATATTCCCTCCACATTCCCTAGATATTCTCTCCACATTCCCTCCACATTCCCTAGATATTCCCTCCACATTCCCTAGATATTCCCTCCATATTCCCTCCACATTCCCTAGATATTCTCTCCACATTCCCTCCACATTCACTAGATATTCCCTCCACATCCCCTCCACATTCCCTAGATATTCCCTCCACATTCCCTAGATATTACCTCCACATTCCCTAGATATTACCTCCACATTCCCTCCACATTCACTAGATATTCCCTCCACATTCCCTCCACATTCACTAGACATTCCTCCACATTCACTAGATATTCCCTCCACATTCCCTCCACATTCACTAGATATTCCTCCACATCACCTCCACATTCCCTAGATATTCCCTCCACATTCCCTAGATATTCCCTCCACATTCCCTAGATATTCTCTCCACATTCCCTCCACATTCCCTCCATATTCACTAGATATTCCCTCCACATTCCCTCCACATTCACTAGATATTCCCTCCACATTCCCTCCACATTTACTATATATTCCTCCACATCACCTCCACATTCACTAGATATTCCCTCCACATTCCCTCCACATTCACTAGATATTCCCTCCACATTCCCTAGATATTCATCCACATTCCCTAGATATTCCTCCACATTCCCTCCGCATTCCCTCCACATTCCCTCCACATTCCCTAGATATTCCCTCCACATTCCCTAGATATTCCCTCTACATTCCCTAGATATTCTCACCACATTCCCTCCACATTCCCTAGATATTCCCTCTACATTTCCTAGATATTCTCACCACATTCCCCCCACATTCCCTAGATATTCCCTCCACATTCCCTAGATATTCCCTTCACAGGGCCTTAGACCACTGCGCTACTAGTTGTTTGTTTTTTATATTATCTAAAAAGGGGTATCCAAAATATTTACAGGTAGGAGCATATCAGCATATTATTTTATGTCCCCGACATTTTATCTCTAAAGATTCTAAACATCTGTAGATACATTTCCTGGTGAGGTGCGACGACATATGTGACTATATAGTTTTCCTGGATGGTTAACATGGGTAGCGCTAACGAACGGCAAAGGGATTGCAACAAAGTATGCAGCCATACAGTTCTACACAGACTGGGAATGTAGATAGTAGTTACTATGTAACAGACTGAAACCACATAAATGTATCTTGACATAATGCACATTGCATTGGCTATAGGCCTACATAAAATGTTGCAAAGCTGTCAGCCTTTTAACAGTAACAAATCAAATAAACGTTACGCGTTGGTGACTTTCTGAAATCCAAATCACGACTCACTTTAGTGATGATGAGCGGTTCTCCGTGTTCGAGACCTCCTTTCAGCGTGAACCCCCAGGGCGAGCCCCCCTTCAGCTGGACTTGGATATGGTTAAACGAAACGAGCTGCTCAACCGTCTCCATTCTTAGATCTCTTTTACCGTTATTATCCTCGCCGTAATCGACCACGAGGAGTCACTTTTCTACCGGCGCCGTTTTAGAACTCTGAGTCTCCATCACGGGTCTACCATCACTAGCCTGCCACCGGAACGGGCAGAGGAATGAGTGTGAGAGAGGTGGGGGAGGGCTCAACAAAAAGTTTGGCCAGTGTTTCAAAACTTCTCTGACGCGTAGGAAGAAGTTATTTCCAAGTCCCAATATTCGAAAGCGAGTTTGATTAACATCTTTCGCAGCCAGTCACGGTAGAGATTGAGCTGTGATTGTCCAATGAGAGTGCCCAGAGGGATGGACGTGTCAAGCGTCAACCGCTGGGTTGTATCGCCTTGTCTGTCTGGAAAGAGACAACTTTAGAGAAATAATTGTATCCGCTATGTAGTGTAATACGTTCCAAATGGTACCCTTTCCCATATGTAGTGAACTATGTTTGACCAGGACCCATAGGGTAGTGCATTATATAGGGCATAGTGAGTCGTTTGAGACGTAAATCCTGTGAATATCCCCTCGTTCATTTGTAACCTGAAACCGCTACTTTAGTAGCGGTGTTGTGACGCTGTAAAGTTGTTATTAGGTCACGAGCGTACACACACAGAATGATTTTTGTTGCTGTACATGTTTGAGACATAAGGGTCGCCTAGGCCTAGTTAGCCTACAGTAAAACCACATCAATATGTTTTCTATCCACTGTAATCATAGATTAAAGATTTTTTTTGAAAGAAATGCTTACATTTCTAAGCCTTAAATTAAACAATTATTCAACTGTGAGCACGTTGATGAGAGCAAATGATATCTTACCTGTATATAACCATATATAAACATTAGTCTGTAACTGAGAAAAGAAAGAAACCTTAGTTTGAAATGCATTGTCTTCAGATAGGTCTCTTGTTTATTTGTGTTCAGTTTTTCCACATTCTTCTCCCCTGTAATTCACTTTAGATAATGACCGTTGTGGAATGTTTAAAACTGGCCCAACCTCTAATTTATAAATACTGTGTGTGTGTTTGTTTCTAAAATGACTTGCACTTAAAGTCTACAGCCATTCAGTAATAATAATAATAATAATAATACTAATAATAATAATAATAATAATAATACTTAACAATAATAATAATAATAATAATAATACTTAACAATAATAATAATAATAATAATAATAATACTTAACAATAATAATAATGATAATAATAATAATAATAATAATACTTAACAATAATAATAATAATAATAATAATAATACTTAACAATAATAATAATAATAATAATAATAATAATAATACTTAACAATAATAAATTGGATTTCTTCACATTTAATGTGTTTCGTTCATGTATTTAATTTTGATTTCTTGTCTGTAATTTCTGTAATGTAAAAGTAGAAGAACATTTATATTTCTTTTAATGATAAATAAAATGAATAACTAAAATCAAAGGTGAATCTAACATGTATTAACTCAGCGAGCTGAATTATTATGCAATGACTATATTTGAGTTATAACATTTGTATTCATCTTTAAATATATATATATATTTAATCTTTCACTTTGACAGAGTATTTTGTGTAGATTGCAGACACACAAAAAAATACAATTTAATCCATTTTAATCCCATTTTGTAATACAATAAAATGTGAAGAAATCAAAAAGGGTCTGAATACTTTTGCAAGGCACTGTACAGCCTCAACAGTGATCTTTGGCAGTATGTCTAAGTGTCTTATTTCATTCACTGTCTGCATCTGAAGTAGCTAACAAAACAGAGTAATGACCATACTCACCCCTGGATGTGCGAAATGCCAACAACTGACCCAGAAAAATCGCTGAATTGGAGGGTAGAGTGTCTATTCTTCATCAGATTAAAGAAGATGAACAGCTGATTGACTCTTTACTTGAGTCCGCCAAAAACGTGGTGAACGAAGCCACTTGCCCATGGCTTGTCACCGCGGCCTCGTAAGAGCCTGCAGCTGTGAGACATCCTTCGATCCCGCTAGAAGAGCCCTGGCCATTACTGGGAGCCATACCCAAGCACCCGGTCTGCTTCACTCCCTCTGCTCCGCCTCAGGAGCCATGGATTACTGTACGGAAACCAAAAAAACACTGGCAGGAAAACACCAAGGCAAAGTGATGCCTTGGAACTGGGAAACAGATAGCGGATATTGGAAGAGTCGGAGTTCTCTGCCTCTGGCTCCAAAGGAACAAACAACTCCCGTTCCCACGGTGACGATTAGAACCTATCCAAAGCCCGGAAGCAAGTGGACCCCTGCCATCTAAACATTTTACAACAAAACAGCCATACAACCAAACAACTTTCTAGGAGGAAGATAACTCGAGACACAACTTAAAAAATTTACCAAGCAGCAGTCCCACTATCCTTATCGTGGGCTCATCCATGATCCAAAATGTTTCTATTAGGAAAGCAGAGACCATCTGTTACCCGGGTGCCCGGATCAGGGACATTAACTGTATGTTACCGCTACTCATTAGTGAACACCTGACTGCCTCAGCTATCACTGTCCATATAGTGTCAAATTATATTAAACTACAGCAATCTGAGCAACTTAAAAGGGACTTTAAATCACTGATTCATACTCTACAACAAATCAGGTAAATTTGCAATGCATTATTTCAGGTCCACTCCTGTCTCCGCGCTTTACGGCTAATAATGTCAGTCGTATACGCCAGCTACATATCTGGCTTAAAGGGTACAAGCATTCTCTCCTCAAACCTGGCTCTCACTATAGCCTCATACAGAGCATGTGAGAACTGTCAATATATAGCCATGGGGGTTGATACTGGGAATTGGTTGATTCTCCATCAGACTATACTCACTGCTTTAAACAGTAGCTTTAAACAGCTCTACAGGTGCTGCTGACATGGATGAGACTGTTGATGGACTTTATGTTCTTGTTACACTATTGTCAAGGAACCGTGTTGCCACTTCCTCGTACAGGCAGAGGGGTTATTGTTAGAAGTAATCTCATCTCCATCCAACTCAGGCCTGTCGGCAGCTACACGAGGAAGCGTGTTAGAAGTAATCTCCTCTCCATCCAACTCAGGCCTGTCAGCAGCTACACGAGGAAGCGTCGCTCATCTAATATTACCTTGAACGCTCCATCTGATATGAGCTCTTGAAATAGTGGCCTTGGAATTATTAATTTGAATGCTAGAAGCTTGATCCAAAAGTGAGATTTGATTGAAATACTGGTCTCACAATCACATGCTGACATATTGATTATATCTGAATCCTGGCTCTGTGTCTCTGTTCCAGACTCAGATGTTCTGTTAGCTGGGTATAATGTCTACAGAGCAGACAGAGTGGGTAGAGGAGGAGGTATTGCCATATATGTTAAATGCAACCTAGATGTCACTGTGTCCATTTCAACTTCTGTTCCGAAACAGTATTAATGCTTAGTTCTAAATGTGGTCCTTGGTCATAATGCACTATTAACGCTAGCGGGAGTTTATCGCCCACCCTCAGCTCCGGTATCTGCTCCATCACCCACCCTCAGCTCCGGTATCTGCTCTATGGCCCACCCTCAGCTCCGGTATCTGTCCTATGGCCCACCCTCAGCTCCGGTATCTGTCCTATCGCCCACCCTCAGCTCCGGTATCTGCTCTATGGCCCACCCTCAGCTCCGGTATCTGTCCTATGGCCCACCCACAGCTCCGGTATCTGTCCTATGGCCCACCCTCAGCTCCGGTATCTGTCCTATGGCCCACCCTCAGCTCCGGTATCTGTCCTATCGCCCACCCTCAGCTCCGGTATCTGCTCCATCGCCCACCCTCAGCTCCGGTATATGCTCTATGGCCCACCCTCAGCTCCGGTATCTGTCCTATCGCTCACCCTCAGCTCCGGTATCTGCTCTATGGCACACCCTCAGCTCCGGTATCTGCTCTATCGCCCACCCTCAGCTCTGGTATCTGCTCCATCGCCCACCCTCAGCTCTGGTATCTGCTCCATCGCTCACCCTCAGCTCCGGTATCTGCTCCATCGCTCACCCTCAGCTCTGGGTTCTGCTTCATCCCCCACCCTCAGCTCTGGTATCTGTCCTATCGCTCACCCTCAGCTCCGGTATCTGCTCTATCGCTCACCCTCAGCTCCGGTATCTGCTCTATCGCTCACCCTCAGCTCCGGTATCTGCTCTATCGCTCACCCTCAGCTCCGGTATCTGCTCTATCGCTCACCCTCAGCTCCGGTATCTGCTCTATCGCTCACCCTCAGCTCCGGTATCTGCTCTATCGCTCACCCTCAGCTCCGGTATCTGCTCTATCGCCCACCCTCAGCTCCGGTATCTGCTCCATCACCCACCCTCAGCTCCGGTATCTGATCTATGGCCCACCCTCAGCTCCGGTATCTGCTCTATGGCCCACCCTCAGCTCCGGTATCTGCTCCATCGCCCACCCTCAGCTCCGGTATCTGCTCTATGGCCCACCCTCAGCTCTGGTATCTGCTCTATCGCCCACCCTCAGCTCCGGTATCTGCTCTATGGCCCACCCTCAGCTCCGGTATCTGCTCTATGGCCCACCCTCAGCTCCGGTATCTGCTCTATGGCCCACCCTCAGCTCCGGTATATGCTCTATCGCCCACCCTCAGCTCCGGTATCTGTCCTATCGCCCACCCTCAGCTCCGGTTCTGCTCCACCCCCCACCCTCAGCTCCGGTATCTGTCCTATCGCCCACCCTCAGCTCCGGTATCTGCTCTATGGCCCACCCTCAGCTCCGGTATATGCTCTATGGCCCACCCTCAGCTCCGGTATCTGCTCTATGGCCCACCCTCAGCTCCGGTATATGCTCTATCGCCCACCCTCAGCTCCGGTATCTGCTCCATCGCCCACCCTCAGCTCCGGTATCTGCTCTATCGCTCACCCTCAGCTCCGGTATCTGCTCCATCGCCCACCCTCAGCTCCGGTATCTGCTCCATCACCCACCCTCAGCTCCGGTATCTGCTCTATGGCCCACCCTCAGCTCCGGTATCTGCTCTATGGCCCACCCTCAGCTCCGGTATCTGCTCTATGGCCCACCCTCAGCTCCGGTATATGCTCTATCGCCCACCCTCAGCTCCGGTATCTGTCCTATCGCCCACCCTCAGCTCCGGTTCTGCTCCACCCCCCACCCTCAGCTCCGGTATCTGTCCTATCGCCCACCCTCAGCTCCGGTATCTGCTCTATGGCCCACCCTCAGCTCCGGTATATGCTCTATGGCCCACCCTCAGCTCCGGTATCTGCTCTATGGCCCACCCTCAGCTCCGGTATCTGCTCTATGGCCCATCCTCAGCTCCGGTATCTGCTCTATGGCCCACCCTCAGCTCCGGTATATGCTCTATCGCCCACCCTCAGCTCCGGTATCTGCTCCATCGCCCACCCTCAGCTCCGGTATCTGCTCTATCGCTCACCCTCAGCTCCGGTATCTGCTCTATCGCCCACCCTCAGCTCCGGTATCTGCTCCATCACCCACCCTCAGCTCCGGTATCTGCTCTATGGCCCACCCTCAGCTCCGGTATCTGCTCTATGGCCCACCCTCAGCTCCGGTATCTGCTCCATCGCCCACCCTCAGCTCCGGTATCTGCTCTATCGCCCACCCTCAGCTCCGGTATCTGCTCTATCGCCCACCCTCAGCTCCGGTATCTGCTCTATCGCCCACCCTCAGCTCCGGTATCTGCTCTATGGCCCACCCTCAGCTCCGGTATCTGCTCTATGGCCCACCCTCAGCTCCGGTATCTGCTCTATGGCCCACCCTCAGCTCCGGTATCTGCTCTATGGCCCACCCTCAGCTCTGGTATCTGCTCTATCGCCCACCCTCAGCTCCGGTATCTGCTCTATGGCCCACCCTCAGCTCCGGTATCTGCTCTATGGCCCACCCTCAGCTCCGGTATCTGCTCTATGGCCCACCCTCAGCTCCGGTATATGCTCTATCGCCCACCCTCAGCTCCGGTATCTGCTCCATCGCCCACCCTCAGCTCCGGTATCTGCTCTATGGCCCACCCTCAGCTCCGGTCTCTGCTCTATCGCCCACCCTCAGCTCCGGTATCAGCTCTATCGCCCACCCTCAGCTCCGGTATCTGCTCTATGCAAATTGTTTGAGTTAATGTCTAATTATGGAAACTCTGAATGATTGATTATCAGAGATCTCAATCTGGACTGGCTGATGCATCGCTTAAATTAAAAGACATTGTAACAAACTAATCTTACTTAATAACTACACCTACCCATCCTAATACAAAAGACCCGGAAAAGTCTACATTAAAATATATTATTTTAACAAATACTGTGTAATTTCTTAATCATTGTACCCAAACTGTATGTGAAAACATGTATACGCAGGGCCCAGCTGTAAAAGAGACCTTGGTCTCGGTCTTTGTTCCTTGTTGAAATAAAGGTATAATAACAACCACCGCTTCTAAGTGGTTATCAATATTCCTCGCTAACGTTCAGTCCCTGGACAATAAAATAGACAAGCTCGGGGCAAAGGATCTCCTTCCAAGAAGACATAAGGGACTGTAACATACTTTGTCTTACGGAATTATGGTTCTTTCCGGATATACTGTCCCCGTGCATTCAGCCAGCGGGGTTCTCCATCCATTGTGTGGACAGGAAAAAAAGATATATCTTCGGGATAACTAAAGGTGTAAGTGTATGTTTAATGATTAACTACTCGCGGTGTGATTGTGGTAACATACAGGAACTCGTGTCCTTTTGTTCTCCCGATCTGGAATAGCGCACCATTAAATGCCGACCGCATTACCTCCAGAGAGAATTCTAGTCGGTCATCGTCACAGCCGTGTATAGTGGGGCAAAAAAGTATTTAGTCAGCCACCAATTGTGCAAGTACTCTCACTTAATACAGGTAACGAGTGGAGGACGACAGATGAGCCTCTTAAAGAAGAAGTTACAAGTCTGTGAGAGCCAGAAATCTTGCTTGTTTGTAGGTGACCAAATACTTATTTTCCACCATAATTTGCAAATAAATTCATTAAAAATCCTACAATGTGATTTTCTGGATTTTTTTTCTCATTTTGTCTGTCATAGTTGAAGTGTACCTATGATGAAAATTACAGGCCTCTCTCATCTTTTTAAGTGGGAGAACTTGCACAATTGGTGGCTGACTAAATACTTTTTTGCCCCACTGTATATTCCCCCTCAAGTCGATACCATGACGGCCCTCAAGGAACCACACTGGACTATGTGCAAACTGGAAAAAGCATATCTTGAAACCACATTTATTGTAGCTGGAGACTTCAGTAAAGAACATCTAAAGAAAACACTACTGAAGTTCTATCAGCACATCTCCTTGTGCATCGAGCACTTTTAACCATTGATACTCCCCCTTCCGGGAGGGCTACAAGGCCCTCCCCCACCCTCCCTTTGGTAAATCAGATCATGCCTATAGTCAAAAACTTAAACAGGATGTACCTGTGGTAAGGACTGTTCAACGTTGGTCTGACCAATCGAAATATAAGTTTCAAGATTCTTTTGATCACTCACACGGACTAGGAAATGTTCCAGGGGTTGCCTCCGAGAATAGTATCGACATGTACACGGACTCAGTGACTGGGTTCATCAGGAAGTGCATAGAGGATGTTGTTCCCACGGTGATGATGGGAACCAAAAACTGTGGATATATGGCAACATTCGTGCAAAACTGAAATTGCAAACCACCGCATTTAACCACGACAAGGTGACTGGGAACATGGACGTGTACAAACAGACCAGCTATGCCCTCCGTAAGCCAATGAAAGTACAGTACAGGGACAACGTGGAGTCGCATGGTAACGGACACGTATGTGGCAGGGACTCCAGACAATCACGGAGCCACCGACGTGGGCCACCACTGCTCACGTGGACTGTGAGCACTCCTTCTCCATGGCATACGTAAGACATTTAAGTGTGTTAACTCTTGGGATGCCGGACAGCGTCTCAAGCCGGGTCCTCAGAGCATGTGCAGAACAGCTGGCTGGAATATTTCCGGATATATCCAATCTCTCCCTCTCCCAATCTGTTGTCCCCACTTGCTTCAAGATGTCCACCATTGTTCCTGTACCCAAGAAAGTGTAGGTAACTGAACGAATGACTATCGCCCTGTAGCACTCACTTCGGCCATCATGAAGTGCTTTGAGAGGCTAGTTTAAGGATCATATCGCCTCCACCTTACCTGATACCCTAGACCAGCATTTACCAAACTCTGTTTTCGTTTCTGCCCTAGCATTACACAGCTGATTAAATTCATCAAACATCATTTGAATCAGCTGTGGAGTGTTGGGGCAAAAAAAACACAACATGCCCCCCTTTGGGGTTCCCAGGACCGAGTTCCGGAAATGCTTCCCTAGACCAACAACAATTTGCATACCACCCCAACAGATCCACAGATGATGCAATTGTCATCGCACTGCACACTGTTCTATCCCATCTGGACGAGAGGAATACCTACAGTATGTAAGAACGCTGTTCATCGACTACAGCGCAGCCTTCCAAGCTCATCACTAAGCTCAAGGCCCTGTGTCTGAACCCCGCCCTATGCAACAGGGTCCTGGACTTACTTTGAGTACATCCTGTCGGGTTGTATCACACCTCACATACACTCAATTAGTATTTGGTAGCATGGCCTTAAAATTGTTTAACTTGGGTCAAACGTTTCAGGTAACCTTCCACAAGCTTCCCACAATAAGTTGGGTGAATTATCAGCCATTCCTGCTGACAGAGCTGGTGTAACAGTCAGGTTTGTAGGCCTCCTTTTTCAGTTCTGCCCACAAATTTGCTATAGGATTGAGGTCAGGACCTTGTGATGGCCACTCCAATACCTTGACTTTGTTGTCCTTAAGCCATGTTGCCACAACTTTGGAAGTATGCTTGGGGTCATTGTCCATTTGGAAGAGCCATTTGCGACCAACTTTAACTTCCTGATTGATATCTTGAGATGTTGCTTCACTATATCCACATCATTTTCCTACCTCATGATGCCATCTATTTTGTGAAGTGCACCATTCCTGCAGCAAAGCACCCCACAACATGATGTTGCCACCCCCGTGCTTCACAGTTGGGATGGTGTTCTTCGGCTTGCAAGTGTCACACTTTTTCCTCCAAACATAACGATGGTCATTATGTCCAAACAGTTCTGTTTTTGTTTCATCAGACCAGAGGACATTTCTCCAAAAAGTAGGATTTTTGTCCACCTGTTCAGTTGCAAACCGTAGTCTGGCTTTTTTATGGCATTTTGGAGCAGTGGCTTCTTCCTTGCTGAGCGGGCATTCAGGTTATGTCGATATAGGACTCGTTTTACTGTGGATATAGATACTTTTGTACCGGTTTTCTCCAGCATCTTCACAAGGTCCTTTGCTGTTGTTCTGGGATTGATTTGCACTTTTCGCACCAAAGTACGTTCATCTCTAGGAGACAGAACGTGTCTCCTTCCTGAGCGGTATGACGGCTGCGTGGTCCCATGGTGTTTATACTTGCTACTATTGTTTGTACAGATGAACATGGTACCTTCAGGCGTTTGGAAATTGCTCCCAAGGATGAACCAGACTTGTGGAGATCTATGTGTATGTAAACTTGTATGTAAACTTCTGACCCACTAGAATTGTGATACAGTGAATTATAAGTGAAATAATCTGTCTGTAAACAATTGCTGGAAAAATTACTTGTGTCATGCACAAAGTAGATGTCGTAAACCAACTTGTCAAAACTATAGTTTGTTCACAGATTTCTTGTTGAGTGGTTGAAAAACGAGTTTTAATTACTCCAACATAAGTGTATGTAAACTTCCGACTTCAACTGTATATACTGTATTGTAGTCAAGGCTCATCCTATATAATTACTACTGTACACAGGTTTTCTATTCATATATTATCTATACAGACCATTACAGTGAATTCAGAAAGTATTCAGACCCCTTTACCTTTTCCACATTTTGTTAACCTGTTGGGGATGGGGGCGCTGTTTAGACTATTTATGCTAATGTGGCTAATTTTTTAAACGGCTTCCCACAAAATCCTTGATCGTACAATATGCATATTATTATTATTATTGGATAGAAAACAGTCTATAGTTTCTATAGGAGTTGAAATTTTGTCTCTAAGTGGAACAGAGCCCATTCTACAGCAATTTCCCTGACATGGAGTCAGATTTGAGAAACGTTGGCCACTTTTCTGAAGTCATTTAAACGGGCACTGTCGTTGCTATGACTATACGGACACTTCTTACGTCTTCCCCTGGATGCCTTTACGTGATGACGATTCCAACGGGCTCGATTGCTCGTTCACAGGCCCTACAAATGAAAAAAACCTTTAGCTAGCAAGTCTTTTCTTGCTGCGTAACGCGCGTGGAAGACACCGACCCTCTCCTGTTCCAAGCGTTAGTTTAGCCTGTTATATTTCTCCGGTCATCTTTTCACTCGTTATAGGAGTTACAAACATCACAAAGTAGTTAATTTAAAGCGTTTTATAGCAATTTATATCCGTTTAGTGCGATTTTGGGACATTTATTTTTGCAACGATGTGAAAAGTTGGTCACGCTTTTCAGTTCATCCCGAACGTAGTTGACATTTCCACATGGCAAGAGGACAGCTTTCCACCAAAAGACGATTTCTCCCAAGAAAGGATCCTTTGCCCAAGATACTGATGGAAGAACAGCTCAAGGTAGGACATTTTTATTATGATAAATCGTGTTTCTGTCGAAACATTTTAGTGGCTTAGGACGCCATGTTTTTTGACGTAGCTTCGCTTGGCGCAAACTGTATTGAAAAGTAAGGATAAATTAAAAAATGTAATAACGCAATTGTATTAAGAATTAAATTGTCTATCAATCCCTGTCCACCCTATATTTTTTAGTCACGTTTATGAGTATTTATGTATAAGAGTAGATCACTGTCTAAGTGGCGCAAGGACGTTTTCTTTACCAGCTTGTCTACATTTCACATTGTCTAACCATGATTTTGGTGGCTAAATATAAACATTTTCGATCAAACTGTATATGCATGTTGTAATGTGATGTTACAGGAGTGTCATCGGAAGAATTCTGAGAAGGTTAGTGAAAAAATTAATATCTTTTGGCGATGTTGACTTTTATCGCTCACTTTGGCTAGAATCAATGCTGGGCTGCTAATTGCTATGTGCTAAGCTAATATAACGATTTATTGTGTTTTCGCTGTAAGACACTTAGAAAATCTGAAATATTGTCTGTATTCACAGGATCTGTGTCTTTCGATTCGTGTATGCTGTGTATTTTTACGAAATGTTTGATGATTAGTAGTTAGGTAAACACGTTGCTCATTGTAATTATTCTAGTCCATTTGTGATGGTGGGTGCAATTGTAAACTATGCCATCTACCTGAAATATGCACTTTTTTCTAACAAAACCTATCCCATACCATAAATATGTTATCAGACTGTCATCTAATGAGTTTTTTTGTTGGTTAGAGGCTATAAATATCTTAGTTTAGCCGAATTGGTGATGGCTACTGGTGTTGGTGGACAAATAAAAGATGGTGGAATATGCTAATGTGTTTTTAGGTAATAGATGTACATCTTTACATATTGTGTCTTCCCTGTAAAACATTTTAAAAATCGGAAATGTTGACTGGATTCATAAGATCTGTGTCTTTCATTAGCTGTATTGGACTTTAATGTGTGAAAGTTAAATATTTTTAAAAAATATTTTTTTTGAATTTCGCGGCACTGGTTTTTCAGTGGGGGGGGGGGGGGAGTGCCGCTAGCGGCACGCTGATCCTAGACAGGTTAACAGCCTTATTTTTGCCCTTATCAGTGTACACACAATACCCCATAATAGCAAAGCAAAAACAGGTTTTTAGAAATTTTGCCAATTTATACAAAATTAAACACTGAAATATCACATTTACATAAGTATTCAGACCCTTCATTAAGTACTTTTTCAAGCACCTTTGGCAGCGAATACAGCCGAGTCTTCTTGAGTATGACGTTACAAGCTTGGCACACCTGTATTTGGGGAGTTTCTCCCATTCTTCTCTGCAGATCCTCTCAAACTCTGTCAGGTTGGATGGGGAGAGTTGCTGCAGAGCTATTTTCAGGTCTCTCCAGAGATGTTCGATCGGATTCAAGTCCGGACTTTGGACATTCAGAGACATGTCCCGAAGCCACTCATCGTCTTGGCTGTGTGCTTATGGTTGTTGTCCTGTTGGAAGGTGAATCTTCGCCCCAGTCTGAGGTCCTCAGCACTCTGGAGCAGGTTTTCATCAAGGATCTCTCTGTACTTGGCTCCATTCATCTTTCCCTCAATCCTGACTAGTCTCCCAGTCCCTGCTGCTGAAAAACATCCCTACAGCATGATGCTGCTGCCACCACCATGCTTCACCGTAGGGATGGTGCCAGGTTTCCTCCAGACGTGATGCTTGGCATTCAGGAGAGTTCAATATTGGTTTCATCAGACCAGAGAATCTTGTTTCTTGTGGTCAGAGTTCTTTAGGTGCCTTTTGGCAAACTCCAAGTGGTCTGTCATGTGCCTTTTACTGAGGAGTGGCTTCCATCTGGCCACTCTACCATAAAGGCCTGATTGGTGGAGTACTGCAGAGATCGTTGTTATTCTGGGAGGTTCTCCCATCTCCACAGACGAACTCTGGAGCTCTGTCAGAGTGACCATCAGGTTCATGGTCACCTCCCTGACCAAGGTCCTTCTCCCCCGATTGTTCAGTTTGGCCGGGTGGCCAGCTCTAGGAAGAGTCTTGGTGGTTCCAAACTTCTTCCATTTAAGAATGATGGAGGCCACTGTCTTCTTGGGGACCTTCAATGCTGAAGATAATTTTTTTTATACCCTTCCCCAGATTTGTGCCACGACACAGTCAAGTCTAGGCGCTCTACGGACCATTCCTTCAACCTCATGGCTTGGTTTTTATTCTGACATGCACTGTCAACTGTCAACTGTGGGACCTTATATAGACAGGTGTGTGCCTTTCCAAATCATGTCTAATCAATTGAATTCACCACAGGTGGACTCCAATCAAGTTGTAGAAACATTTCAAGGTTAAACAATGGAAACAGGATGCACCGGAGCTCAATTTCAAGTCTCATAGCAAAGGGTCTGAACACTTAAAAGTTATTTTTTTATTTTAAATACATTTGCAAAAATGTCTAAAAACCTGTTTTCACTTTGTCATTATGGGGTAGTGTGAGTACATTTAGGATTTTTTTTTATATAATCCATTTTAGGTTAAGGCTGTAACATAATAAAACGTGGATAAAGTCCAAAGTGTCTGAATACTTTCTGAATGCACTGTATATACAGTACATATATTTATATTCAGGACATGGCTCATTCTGACATTTCTTAATGTATTTTTTTAGGGGGGTGGGGTACTTGACCAATATCATTTTATTTGGGGTGTATTCATTAGCCGTATTACGTTGCAAAACGTTTTGCAAAAAAATTGTTTCTACTGGAGAAATTTAGCTTGGTCCCTCCCCGGTTCGTTCCGTTTACATCCGTTTGGTTGCTAGAGTAAAAGGTAACTGGTTCAAACGTTTTGCAACGGACTGCGACTAATGAATAGCCTACACTCCTGGACTTCTCCAATAAGAAATACATTGTTAGATGCAGTATATTTCATTTAAAATCCTGATATGTTCTAGGCTATTTTGAGACTAAGGAACATCAAGTCTTGCCAGAATGTTTAGCAACGGCATGTTCATATTTTTGTGAGAAATTACAAAATGGACCCGTTTCCTTGATGGAATTTATACTTATGGGTTCCTTTCCTACAACGACCAAATAGATGACATGCAGAGACACCACGCACAGACAGCCACTCGCACAGACGCCACGCAGAGAGTCCGTGTGCCTCAACGATCGAAAGGAGGGAAACACTGCTCTTGGATCAGCGTTCTCCCTTTCCAATCTTACCTTAACATTAGAATTATTCCACAATACTGACAAATCAACCAGTTACTACAGAGATATCACCTATGGCTACAAGTATTGAGGAAGCTTATGCTAGTGCTTACAATATAATAACGCAATAAGTCAAGATCGGGCACATCATTGAGCAGGTTACACATGTAATATATTGGAGGACAAAAAGACGCGTACAAATAAATACAACTGAATTGACAGGAAATTGATTTCAATATCATTCGAATCAGTGGAGGCTGCTGAGGGGAGGACGGCTCATAATGGCTGGAATTGAGTGAAAGGAATGGTATCAAACATGAAACCATGTTTATGATTCCATTCCAGTTACTCCAGTCCAGCCATTATGAGCCGCTCTCTCCCCTCAGCAGCCTCCACTGATTCGAACATATAGGTCTGTGTAGCCTACAGTCTATTTATCTTTTAATAAAGTGATCTTGGTTTTCATTTGAAGCTTTCTTTATATCCTTCGGTTGTTATGGAAAGAAAAATGGGACACTTTTGTATTTGTCGTCACTCGCTAGGTTTCCATGGTGACAGATTAACGCAAACATTCTCAGATCTGCATAGAAAACCAAATATGCACATTTTCCCACCAGAGACGTTTACATCAAATTGATTTGTTGCAGATAAAAAAAATAAAAGGCTGTGCGTGATGACGTAGTTCACAAAAATACATTTTGCGGTTAAATTCCCATGTATCAAATACATTTTTTTAAGTTTAAATGGTTTCCGCCGCATTTTTAACAGCTTAATATAGAGAGAGTATGCCCTCTCCAGTATTGCCACGTTTGCTCAGGCTAGGGCTCACGTATAAGCCTACTTTAGATTACGGACAAAAGTGGAATAATTTATCTTTGTCAAAACGGCAGCCAAGATGATCAATAATGCCACCAGAACAAGATCCTGGATATTTATTGGAAAGGAGCATCAAACTCATCACCATTCATCATTTATTTCATCTGTAGCTTAATGAACTGCATGGTTCCTGACGAGTCGGTAGTGAGGACCACAAGTCATCGCGTGACTCCCAAGTTCAGATCGATATGGCTATTATATCAATATGTTTTGTGCATAAAAGTTCCCACTTTTCTTGCATAATTCATTTGACCGACCGATCCCACCTTGGCCAGCGTATTTGTTTTGACGACATTTGAACATTTCACCTGAAACTGTTCAGTTTCCATCAGGCCGGTCATGAACTCTTTTATCCGACAGACATGTACTTTACTCAAATAAAAAGGTATGATTGAAACCTGGTTACAGGTACATTCGTTCTGAACTTATCCGTCACAGTTAGACAAACATCTTGAGATCTGTGCATAGTGTGAAAGAGCAAAAAATACATCTGATTTACTAAGCCTTTCTCCCAGTGGTCTGAGGCAGTCATTAACCAGTGGTTTCAAGCGCAACGTCAACTAGTTTTGGGAAATCGCTCGGATTTAAGGATACGCCCATGAAAGTTCTAACAATTAACGTAGACTTAATTAACCAATTAGGCACATTTGGGCAGTCTTGATACAACATTTTGAACAGTAATGCAATGGTTCATTCGATCAGTGAAACTTTGCACCTACACTCCTGCCATCTAGTGGACAAATTCTAAATTGCACTTGCGCTGGAATAATACATTATGGCCTCTTGCATTTCAAAGACTTTACAAAAAACAAAATTAATTATTTGTATCATCTTTCACCAGATCTGTGTTATATTTTTCAACATTCATTTCACATTTCCACAAATTTCAAAGCGTTTCCTTTCAAATAGTATCAAGGATATGCATATCCTTCCTTCGGGTAGTTCGCTTTGGGCATGTCATTTTAGGCGAAAATGGGAAAAAAGGGGCAGATCCTTGAGGTTAAAACCTCTACAGGATCGGTGGGTCCCCTGCAGGACGGTTGAGCTAATGTAGGCTAATGTGACCTATAAACATCTTACAAATGATTATTACATACTTTAAGTAGTTTATAAATATGAATACAAGCTAACATTTACACATGTGGGAGTATTGATTAATCAATGAATAAACATACTAATATTTAATTTCATTTTAAATGCTTTATTACAACGTGCTACCAATGTGGTTACATTATTTGAATAACCATACAAACTATAATACTTAATATGGCAAAAACACATTCAAATCAGTAAGTGTAACATTCCTCATAACACAACTGTGCTAGCCAGTGATAAACATGCAGCTCTGTGACCCATTTAAAAGTTTCACCCCATCCCATTGCTGACGAGGAATGTTCCATCAAATCTGATCAGCAGGGGCTCAGAAGTTCCAATATCTTATAGGTGCCCATTCCAAGATCATTATTCCAGGCTCAATAGGCCTTTTACATACAGTTTCCTGATTATTCTTTTTCACAAGTTTCCAAACTTTATTTTTTTTTTCTTTTCCATTCTACATGTTCACTGTCGGAGGATTGGATCACTGTAGTTTTCTCTGAGCGTTGGGTCCCTCTCCCACCAGCTGGCTGCCATCTAAAAATCAATACTTCTCTGATCAATACATCTGATCAGGTAATCAATATATTTATTGATGTGAAATATCATGATAAAAACAATCAGGTATCATGTTAGTTACCTGGTGTTGAGGTAGAGGAGAAAATGAAGAAGAGATGACTAAAGGTAAAAACATGTAATATTCCTGAGAGAGGCGTAGGGAGAGGCGACTGCAGCCCCCTGACTGCAGCCCCCTGACTGCAGCCCCCTGACTGCAGCCCCCTGACTGCAGCCCCCTGACTGCAGCCCCCTGACTGCAGCCCCCTGACTGCAGCCCCCTGACTGCAGCCCCCTGACTGCAGCCCCCTGACTGCAGCCCCCTGACTGCAGCCCCCTGACTGCAGCCCCCTGACTGCAGCCCCCTGACTGCAGCCCCCTGACTGCAGCCCCCTGACTGCAGCCCCCTGACTGCAGCCCTCTGACTGCAGCCCTCTGACTGCAGCCCTCTGACTGCAGCCCTCTGACTGCAGCCCTCTGACTGCAGCCCTCTGACTGCAGCCCTCTGACTGCAGCCCTCTGACTGCAGCCCTCTGACTGCAGCCCTCTGACTGCAGCCCTCTGACTGCAGCCCTCTGACTGCAGCCCTCTGACTGCAGCCCTCTGACTGCAGCCCTCTGACTGCAGCCCTCTGACTGCAGCCCTCTGACTGCAGCCCTCTGACTGCAATCTTTTTTCATAAGGGAAGGATGCAGAAAGTGAGTGAGCATCCCTTTAAGTCAACAATGCCTCTAGTAAGTGAAGTCCAGTTGAACATTGACAGGGCATTTTCTCAGGCCAATCCCCTCGAATGCTAAATACAACCGTAGATGCATCACACACTTACTGTGCGTGAGTCCGTGGTGGAACGTTCCAGGGGTGGTGCCGGTGACCAGGGCGTCTTTGGAATGTTGTGACTGGGTCAGCGTTCCCATGGTTCCTGGTCCGAAGGCGGAGAGCGGGAAACCCAGGGCATGGAGTAGAGGGATTCCAGGAAGACCAGGAGTGGGTTTGTGTTCTGGAGCAGGCAAGCTCAGCACAGACACCTCAGAAACCTGCAAACAACAAACAAAACTATGGCACCCGATTCACTTTGTAGTGCACTTCATAGGGAAAAAGCTGCCATTTGGGACAAAGCCTATGACTTTCAGTATCCGGAACTAACAAATAAACCAAACGGCTTTATGCATCACAAGTAGGGTTGCAAAATTCCCTTGTTTTCCATAAATCCTGGTTGGAGAATGCCGGATTTTCTGCTTATTCTCTCCTGATTCTAGAAACCTAGAACCGGGATTTCGGGGAAACCAGGGAATTTATTTAAAGTTCCCCAAATTTTGCAACTCTAATCACAAACACATTATAATGCATTCTACCCATCTGTCAACTTTGAATAATGTGGTTACCCGTTTCTTCTTCTTCTTCTGCGGTGGAGGAGGGTGGCCATTCTGGAGTGAAAGGTCCTGCGTCAATGCTAGGTTCCCCTGGGAAATGTAGTCTTTGTGGCTGTGGACTTGCACCAGCGCCTGGTCAGGTAGCACGGTCAGAGGAGACTGGGAGTGTGTGTTCGCGGTGGTCGTTGACTGAGCATGTGTGTTGGTATTGGCTGACGTGCTGACAGGCACAGGTTTTAAATCGTAGCGGGTCAACACAGCGATGGGGAAACCAGAATCAGCCCCGCAACTCTCCTCCCCCCTCAGCTCCGCTAGCTCCTCTTTCACAACCCCTAAAGAGGGGGGTGTGAGGATGCGACCCTGGTCCAGAGAGTCTTCGAGATTCTGAGGGGCTACGGATACGCCTGAGCCCGGAAGAGGTGATCCGTTCTGGGGTTGAACTCCTAGGAAAACCTGAGGCTCCACAGGCCCACCGGAGGTCCCTGGAAGAGTTGGAGCACTGCCCAAAGAGGACTGTTTCTTCTCTGACTTCAACTTCCTCTTCACTCTGTGGGAGGGAACACGTTTTCCTTCACTAACATTACTTATTCCACTCCTTACAAAAAGAAAAACAGTTTGCATCTATGTGATGCAGTCAGAGAAAGTCATGCAGAGCTATAGGGAGTGCAGGCTTTAGCGCCAGCCCAGCAGCAACACCTTGGTTGAGCTAATAAAGAGTTTGTGGACGCTACCAAAGAGATCTTATGGAGAAAAAAGTTATAATTCCTAGTTCTATGGAGGATACTTACTGCTGTAGAGGTGCAGTGGGGCAGTGGACTCTTCTACTCTCCTTTAGCAGCACTCTGAAGAACCAAAACACTAGTAAAAGACACATGAACAAGTAAACTGGTATATTTGAAGGTTGCGCTTGCGCGTGCGTGTGTGTACCTGGGCTGCATCCAGCCTTTAGGCCAGAGGGGTTTGATCTCTGTGTCCAAGAAAGCTTTCAGGAACTCCTCCGGTCCCTGCGTCTCAGTTTTCCCTTTCTCCACTTGGAATCTGTCCATCCGCACCCGAACCACAATGCACAGGCACTCCCTATCGGGCAAGATAGGATAGTCACCATAGGTGTTTAAACGTATGTGTGTGTTGCTAGAATGATGAGTAAACATTTAAACATGAAAAAGTAACCTGATCTCTTGGTTCCATCTGAATTTCTTCCTGGGGCCCACCACTCGTTTGCCACTCCTCTCCTCCCCCTCCTCTTCTGACCCCGTGTTCTCCTTCTGTTCTCGCTCTTTACTCTCCTCCACCATCCTGGAACGGTCAGCCAGCCACACGGGTTAGCGCGGCAGCCAGCCACACGGGTTAGCGCGGCAGCCAGCCACACGGGTTAGCGCGGCAGCCAGCCACACGGGTTAGCAAGATCACTCCAAGTTGCACGTTAATAAGTGGACTATGATTTATTATGTTGTGTGTTGACGATAGTTGCCATGGTGACTTACTTAGCGGCCCTGGCCTGGGCATGGGCCTGGCAGTCGTCGTGGTAACGGGAGATCTGCTCCGGCATCACCTTGTCGATTGCCTGCCTCAACCTCTGGAGAGGCTCCTCCTAAACCACAGACAAAGATTTGCGCCTGCACACACACACACACACACACACACACACACACACAACACAGAGGACGAGCCATCCTGTGTTACCTGTGTCAGCAGTAGTTTCTTGACCCGTTTCAGCAGTGTGTCTCTGCTGCAGGGGAGGAATGAGGCAAGGTGTGTGTACACCTTAGAACGCACCTGGCCACTCACATCTCTGCACTGCAGCTCAATGCTGAGGACCACACACACATCCATTACTCGTAAGGCTGAACATTGTTATGGGACTTGTATAAGACAATGTTTTTGATAGTAGTTTAAACATGAAACCAAACGACTTACTCCAGCAGGATGGTGTTGACCTCTGGTGTGAAGAACTTGACCTTTGACTCTCCCTCCAACCCCTTAGCAGCCTGAACAAGATCAACCAATACATCAATCAATGTGGCACTCAACATAAGGGCACAGCATAACGCAAAGCCCAGTGTCCGGTACCATACCAGGGCCAGGTCTTGAGCTCTCTTCTCCATGGCTGGTGACAGACCTTCAGGCAGGGGAGTGGGCTGTGACAGGGGCTGGACCTGTGGGCCAGAGACTGGCTGTTGCTGTGTAGATGGTTTTGGGGCCTGGGGCTTGGAGATGGATTCAGGGACAAGGTCAATCTGGTCCTGGGGTTGAGGGACAGGGTCGATGGGGGTCTGTGTGTGGCTCTCCAGGGTGGAAGCAGAGGGGTCACCCCCTGCACCGACACAGAGTCCTGGAACAACAGTATATATATATATATAGTATGTTGTAATTATTGGACTTCAAATGTACCATTATCAACACAAAACAAATATAAATGAAAATGAAAAATAAAGTATGGTAGAGTTTCAAACCGTTCACTTCCTTGTAGGCCAAGGTCTTGGCGTTGACCTCCTGATTGGTTAAGGTCATGGCGACGACTACCTGATTGGCCAGCGTCTCAGCGGAGGCGTCCAATAGGGTGTCTAGATCGAGGTCAAAGTCCACAGTGCTGGCTGCCTGGAGAAACGCCCTGTCATTGGTCGATCCTATCAAGCTGAGCAGAGGGTCCGCCATGTTTGCGCCGCCCCCAGCAGGGTCTGCAGAAACATAGGGTGTTGTGGGTAGTGTAGTCTTCCCCAGACCGAACTTCTGTTGCTCTCCCTCCCTTTTCAGTTTCTCTTTGTCTTTCTGTTTCTGGAACTTTCTCAACATGTCTGTGACACTCAGAGGACCAGCTGGCTTCTTCTTCTTCTTCGGTTTCTCCTCCCACATGTTCTTGTCAGGTAGAACACTGGGGAAGAAAGAGCACAGAGAGAGGGAGCACAGAGAGAGGGAGCACAGAGGGAGCACAGAGAGAGGGAGCACAGAGAGAGGGAGCACAGAGAGAGGGAGCACAGAGAGAGGGAGCACAGAGAGAGGGAGCACAGAGAGAGGGAGCACAGAGAGAGGGAGCACAGAGAGAGGGAGCACAGAGAGAGGGAGCACAGAGAGAGGGAGCACAGAGAGAGGGAGCACAGAGAGAGGGAGCACAGAGAGAGGGAGCACAGAGAGACGGAGCACAGAGAGACGGAGCACAGAGAGACGGAGCACAGAGAGACGGAGCACAGAGAGACGGAGCACAGAGAGACGGAGCACAGAGAGAGGGAGAGCATAAATGGACTATCTATGATCTATAGTTGTCAATCAACTGATCATGAGTCAGTCTCTCACCCAGTGTTTGACAGTGTGGGGTTTTCAGTTGCCACATGTCCAAGGTATGTCCTCTTCACTTTTCCCTCTTCCTTCCTGCGTTTCTGGAACAAAACAAAGAATGATGTCTGACCTGGAACATTTTCTATTCACAAACGCAATCCAGTTATGATCATACATATTATCCGCATCCCAAATAGCACCCTATTCAGAGACCACTCTGGCCAATAGTAGTACACTATAGACGGAATAGGGTGCTATTTGGAACGGGACGCAGCCATAGAGTTTTAATTACTTTCGAGGGCTTGGGTTGTTGGTTCTTGGTCATGAAGTCGTCGTCTGTCTCCGTATCAGAGGCCTGGCGGAACTGGAGCGGTCCAGAGTTAACATAGAACCCTCCCAGCTTGGTGTTCAGAGAGGCTGGGACCAACTCATCATACTGCAGAGAGGACAGGAGGGGGTTAAACAGTATAATATGGTACTATACTACAGTACTATACTAAACAGACCAGCTTAGTGCTCAGAGGACAGGAGGGGGCGATATTACAGTATACTACAGTACTATACTACAGTACTATACTAAAGTACTATACTACAGTACTATACTAAACAGACCAGCTTAGTGCTCAGCGGACAGGAGGGGAGGATACTACAGTACTAGACTACAGTACTAGACTACAGTACTAGACTACAGTACTAGACTACAGTACTATACTGAACAGACCAGCTTGGTGCTCAGAGGACAGGAGGGGGTGATATTACAGTATAATACAGTACTAGACTACAGTACTAGATTATGTAGGAGTAAGTGACATATGTAGGTAGATATCACACTATTAAACAATAGATAGGTAAATAGTATAAGAAGGCAGATGTGAGTGTGTTTGCCATTCTGGTAAATACAGGAAACCAAAGATTAGCAGATGATGTAGTAGTAACATAAAATACATGGATAACATATAAATATTAAAGATAGCTGAACATTAAAGTAACAAACCACATGGTAACATAGATCATGAGACCGTGGTAATGGAAATCTACTAAGGGACGTTCTGACCCTCTGACCCTTGTAGATTCTCCATTATGCTGTCAGACAGATAGGCGCTTAAAGAAATTGGACACTAGACACACAGTCTGCTGATTCTTTAAAGAGATACACATGTCAGAGAAATATGTGTTTAGGGCACTTAGACCCACTAGAAATATAGTCTACTCATTCCACTAGAAAAGCATACATACCAGAGAAATATGCCTGAGATGGCTGGACACTAATGAACAAGAAACACATAGTCTGCTGATTCCATTTGAGTGAAACTGACCAGACACATAGACGCCTATAAGCAATTGGATGCCCTAGAGAGGGGGGGGGGGCACAAAGAGTGCATTGATTTAGTGGTAAAGGGAGGGTCCGGCCACCATTATAAACTGATTGAAGGCAGATGGTGGGGAATGACGTCATAGGGGACGGACAATACTATGTGGGTATAAATATAAAGGACTGGACTTCTGAGGGGGGGGTTCCGCGGTGGGGGTTCCGCGGACATTCCAGATGGCTGTACAATTGTAATAAAGAGCATGATTGAATTTACAAGTTCTGATAAAGCGTTATATTTCTGAGATGATTTTCCACGACATATTTTGGCGAGCTTGCCAGGAGCTGATAGGGACTGGGACGTTCTTGGCTGATGATGGGTTCTTTGGACAATCTAACAAACAAGGGTGGCCGCCCAACTAGACGGTAAGCAAGTTCTTACAATGGTTGAAATGTTTGTGTAAGATTGCTTCAGAGATACTGTCTCAGCGAGAGGAGCGCCACGTAAGTCTCTCTTTCAAATTTCCTAAAATGAAACCAGTAAATACAAAAGAACTTTTAAATTCAATGAATTTGCATGTATGTGTAATTTGGGGAATTGTATTAAATATAAATGCATGTGCATGTATAGAGAATGAGTGAATAGGCGATGTGAACTTTGCTTGTGTTGGGTGTTTAGTGGAGCATGCGCTCGTTCTGATTAGACCGTTCGAATGTGTAGCTTAAATGATGTGCTTGTTTGTGCCATCTGGCTGAGATGGCTGGCTATAATGTGGGACAGCCCATACGGTAAAAACAGATAATGTAGGTATAAAATCCTGTGATACCTCTTCAATAAAATTAGTAGAAGGAATGCTTGGACAGGTTACTTATGAATAACGGCTCTAAAGATAACAGAGAACTGCATGAATAAGTAGTTAGAAAGCCACGATACCGCTCGTTAAAAAAGGAACATTTTTAAAGAGGTCTGATTGGGTGGATATTTAGTAAATAAATACTTCATGGATACCGCCCCAGAACGGGGGACTGAACGGATGAATATTTAGAAGGCAGGAAAAACGTTAGCCCGATTGTGCGGCGTTCAACTGCAAAAGTAGCTTATAAATATTAGGTTGTAGGAAAACGTTAGCCCGATTGTGCGGCGTTCAACTGCAAAAGTAGCTTATAAATATTAGGTTGTAGGAAAACGTTAGCCCGATTGTGCGGCGTTCAACTGCAAAAGTAGCTTATAAATATTAGGTTGTAGGAAAAACGTTTGCCCGATTGTGCGGCGTTCAACTGCAAAAGTAGTTTATACGGTCGAAACATAAATCAGTAGTTAAATAAATATTTCATGGTTAACGCTCTGAAAGGAGGACTGTACGGATGAATATTTAGGACGTTTGCCCGATTGTGCGGCGTTCAAATGCAAAAGAAATCCTGCGAATAAAAAACCGCTCTGTCTAGCTAACAGGGTTTTGTAATTCAGTAGGTCACGCCATAATACTACTCTAATAAAAGAAGAAAAGATCAGTATTGGGGGTTGGGTAGGATATGAAGACAAGCTGATCCGATTAGACAGTAGTCTCTCGTCATATCGTAGAAATCCTATTAGCCTAGGCTTATGTTGAACAAAGGGATTAAGTCAATAAAGAAAGAACTGAGTTGTTTTGAGGTAAAAACAAAG
This sequence comes from Salvelinus fontinalis, assembly GCF_029448725.1. Lineage (NCBI taxonomy): Eukaryota > Metazoa > Chordata > Actinopteri > Salmoniformes > Salmonidae > Salvelinus > Salvelinus fontinalis. The sequence continues at coordinate 31,911,875 of NC_074700.1, read as the reverse complement.
GATGAATGATAATGTTGTAAGAAATGAGTAGATCTGTGTAGAGATAGAACATTAGGAAGAAAGAAAGGACAGGTTGGGTTGTGTGTGTGTGTGTGTGTCTGTGACCAACTGCTGGTAGGAAGAGGCATGCGCAAGCCTCTCTGATAGTTAACTGAGTGTAATTTGAGAAGGAGAGTGCAGTTAACTGCTATTAGGCAGATGGAATGAAATTAAGGAACATCGAAGTAAAATAAGTTATAATCAAGGATAAAAACACTGATGTGATAAAGTAATAAGCGACCATAGTAGAATACTAAAAAAGGTGTTAAAATAAATAACCATAAAGATAATAAAAGAGGATTAAACCAAATAGTGTGTAACAAGACAGAAAGTAGAATCGTCGATAAATTGAAATTGTACTATAAAGTTAAAAACGAATTTAGGTTAGTTAAGATAAATAGTGATAAATAGTGAAATTCAGGACAGATTAAGGATTCACGAACGGTGTAACAAAGGAAGAGGAAAAAAGAGGCCGTCGATCACTCTGTACCCACAGAGACTGCGGTCTAAAAATAGCCTGAAGGACAGAGACCAGAATATGAGAGGTTTGTTTCACTAAAACCGTGAATCGGGAATTAAACAGTAAAATGGGATAAAAGACAATGAAATAATAAGAATATAGATAAGAGGTAAGAAAGTATAGACAAAATAAATTTAATAAAGGTAAAAGTAAGACGTTAGATAGAGATCTTAACGGAGCGGGCAGTGGACTGGTGTGACTCAGTTGGTAGAGCATGGTGCTTGCAACACCAGGGTTGAGGGTTAAATTCCCATGGGGGACCAGGATGAATATGTATGAACTTTCCAATTTGTAAGTCGCTCTGGATAAGAGCATTTGCTAAATGACTTAAATGTAATGTAAATGTAATCATAAAATTGATTAGAATTATAAAATGAATAAATAATAATATCTGTAATGGGAAAAACACAGTGATATTTGAAGTATTGTATTAGAATAAGACATTAAGTCATCTGTAGTATTCAGAAATAATGTCTGTACTATATAGAGCTTGGTTTGAGAAGAGAAATTAAGTGATGGGACAAATGCATTTTTAATTGGAAAGGGGATTCGCTCTACCTTGGAAAAATAGTAAATAAAAGGTGTATAATACATGGGAGTATTTAGAAAAAATAAATAAATAATTAGTGGCATGACAACGAAATGACTGTTTCCATAGAATAGGGAGAGAAGGACACTATTACCTGATGAACAGGATAAATAGGACAAGGGAATTAAACAGTCACATGGGACCAAAATGTGAAGCTCGATTTGCAGGCGTTCTGATGTCAACATTCTATCATCAGAAAATACATTGCGATGGGGTTGTGTGTGTGGTTCCTCTAATCCTCGCAGACGTGCGGGTGATTGGCAGAACTATTGACAAGATCTAAGAACCAATAAGAAAATAGCTCTCTGTTCTGGATATAGGTATATTGGTTATGGGAAAATTAGTGTAATGTGACATTAGAACTTAGTGCGGTAGCAGGAAATGCCGTTATACAAGAGTTTATATCCTTGTCAAAATAACAGACAACTAATTGGTTTGAGGTTAGTGAGAATGGAATTTTTACTTGGCGGTGTGTAGTCTCTGAGGGAACAATGAGTGTTTCATAGAGATTGCAGTTTATATGTGGTCAAGAAGAAGTATTAGATCACGTTTGACTTGACATCTAGTAAAGTAACGATGGAATATTAATTGTTAGACATTATATACCACAATTCTCTGGAACTGTTAAAGACGCTTTAGAATAAAATCTATGGATAAGTAAAATTATTGGTTTGCTGACTAAAAGGTAACATTGTGAATATTAACGATATGTACACTTTCTTTTCCAGAAAGAATAAGGGAAAAAAAGGGTTTTCAATCTTCTCTGGTCAACAATGTCATTGGAGACTAATTAACTGCTTTCCACAGTAATTAAAGTCAGCCGCTTTAAAAATAAAAATATCTGGATAAGGCTAAAACATGGAGTTCTGGATGAGTGAGTCCAGTTCGTTTGCTATTATTAGCTTATGGTTCACTAGTGAGTACACCATGTACTGGGAATGAATATGCATTAGTAGATATATTGGAAGGGTTTTTTCCAATTCAGTTTCAAATTGGGTATGCAAAAGGATGAACATGTTTTTGAAAAATGTATTTAAGTTGCTCCTAAAGAAAGGGGGAGTGGAAACATATTAATGGTGTCAAAATGCCCTGAATCCTAGGAATTTCCTGTGAAAGACTGATCACCTTTTACTAGAAATTGTTGGAACAGGTGGGATTTACTTATAAAATGTTTAAGACACCAGACTCTATTCAAACTGTATAATTACTTTGAAAATCTATTATGTCTCTGGGAAAATTATGAAGAGTTGTACCCTTAAATTGAATAAGTTATTCGAATAGGTTTATTTTAATTTTTATTTTTGATATAACATGGGTTCATGGGTAAAACTATCAGTTCCTTGGGGTTATGGTCTTTGGGGAAATACACAAATGTGTTTTGTTCATTATGCATATAAAAAGTGTTGAAAGTTATTCCAACGGGTTTATTGGAGTGTGGGTTTGTGAGGGTTTTTGTTGATAAATACATCATCTGTAATTCATCTGAGAGAACACTGGTGGAATAAGGGAGTTATCATAAGAAGGTGACGTCAGAATGCTTTAAGGCATGGGAGAGAATATTACCACAAGTGGGTGTGGAGATCAAACCCACCCTAACCGACTGAACAGTGAGGGACAACTGTGTCTGATGACCTGTGAACTGTATCTAAAAAAGACATGCTGAAATGACATTATATTTGTTGGGAGAATAATGACTTAAAGTTATTGGGGTACTGATTTTTTATTATCAGGCCATTCATGAGAGAAACTGAGACAAAAGGGCTATTGGAAAATAGATAATACTGGTATTTAAAGTGTTTAGTATAAATGTTCATTATTAAAGGGATGTTGTGTATTGAATAGATAAGGTCAAATTTGAGTTAAAGTAAACACTAAGGACTGTTATCCTGAATATTGGGTTGGAAAATGTATTTAAGAAATAACTGTTTAGTTATTTAGATATAGAACTGTTTAAATTTAATAGGCCTAGGGAAGCTCTGGAAACTAATCCTGAGACAAGGTGGTTGACAAAACTTACAGAATATTAGATTAAAGGTTTTTTATTTTTTGTTTTATAATGTCATTGGAATTGGAATGATAAAATCTAATGTTTAATTGAATAAAAATATAGTATGTTGTGCGATGATACCCAAGAATGAAGAAGAAAGAGACCAATAATAACAGGGGCATAGAATGAAACAGATGGACGTTTTTCTCCAGGTTTAATTACATTACGAATAGTGGAAATTTATTGCAAATGTGTAATTATTATAAAAAAATTATTATTATTATTATTTTTTTTTTTTTTTTCTCTTTTTCTCGTTTGGTCAATTTCTTTTTGTTTTGAGGAACATAAGGTTGTGTATATGTTCCTGAGGAGGGACTGATTGATATAAATGATATATAAATTGACTTAAGGATGTATTAAACAATGGCTGCTATGGGTTAGGGGACTCATAAATGAAGGTAATGGTAGTGAAGGGGTGTTATTTGTAGAAACTATGTATAATAATAGAGATAATTCACAGAAAAGGAAAGACAGCTGACTGTGTAAAATATAGGGAAAATTCTAAAGTAAATAGAACAATTCACATATCTAAAGATATGGTAAAAAGAATAAGTGGTGGCATTTTGAACACTAGAGCAAAAGTTTAAGAAACTTATGACTTAGTTTTGTGAGGATTGGATATTCTTCCAACTGGAAGACACTTGACTGAGTACATGTTATTTTACAGCAGTTGCCGTAGGGACCATCATTTAACTATCATTATGAATATTTCTGTGGCAGGAGGCCAGGTATTTGAGGCAGAATGGTTACATAGGGCTGTTATTAAAAATTAAGATTTAGTGATCTTGCTAATGTTGTCAGGAAATAACCCATGTGTAAGTGTGTATGTCCTCAGGAAAAAACAGCCAGAAATGGAAGGGCTTGGGCTGCATTCTGGAGACTGAGTGTACATCAAGATACACCAGGCTGGTGGTATACTTCTTACAACACTGTAGTGGTAAAGTTCTTCTTGTCTCTCTTTGGTGGGTGCATAAGTCTCACGAGAAGTAAGGTCCAGCTGAATAATGGGTGAGCTTGAAAACACCATGACAGAGGATGTGGAATCAGAGAGAGAAAGAGAGAGAGACTAGATTCCACTATAGACATACTGGGTTGAGTTTGGAGGCTACTTGTTTTATTTTTAATACATCATGTGAAAGAGAATGGATGATAGGATATTATACTCTAAACAAACATGTTAAAGGGATTGATATGAAAGCATATACAGTGTTGAATTAATTCAAGAAGAGAGAATGTTAATTGTAGGTTATGCACATGATTATCAGTTGAAATGGAGTAGATGGGAAACTAAGTAAAAATGACATGATTTGGGAACACCTCTCAGAACCTGGGGCCGAAAGGGGAAGACTGGGTGGAAGCATGAGGAAGCTTTTTAGGGCTTTTATTTTTGTGGAGTCCAGCAGAAAAGTATCCTGGAGGCATAGAGTCAGGTAAAGAGAGAGTGGGAATTGTCATGGTCTCAGATTTCAGTTTGCATGAATATATTTATGCATAACACATAACATTGTCAATGCTGTTATGTTTTGTCTGTTGTTTTCCAAGTCTTATGTTTAGGAAACCAGAAGGAGAGGGGTTCGCCAGCTTCAGCTGGAATGTCTGTTTGTTGTGTGATGAGTGATGGAAGTAAGAGGATGTATGGTGCAATCATAGAACAGAGGCCATAAGTCTCTAAGTATGAATGCTTCACAGAAAGTAGGCAGAAACCTGAACCAGGATGAGAGATTCTGCGTCTGATGATCCAAGGGGACCAGAAGGACCTCTCCCAGTGATACCAGGAGATCTAGTCCACGTTGGAGGGATCCGGAGGAAGTGGGATCAACCGAGGAGAGATGGACCCTATGAGGTGGCCAAAGCAACAAGAACGGCCGTCCAAGTGAAAAGAAGCCAGACGTGGTACCATCTGAACCACTGCACATGAGTCCCAACAGAGAGAAGGATACAACCACATAGAGATGAGGACACAGAGGATGCTGATTCACCAGGAGGGAGCCTGGAGGGAGCAGGAGCAGCGGAAACGATTGAGACGCAAGGGAGGAGCCAAGAAAACAGTAAATCAAGTGAAAGCCAAAATATGACACGTGCACCGACTAATGCACCCAGAAGAGGAGAAGAGGCCTCACAAGGAACAGAATAAGAACGTTTCTTTCCTAAAATTGAAAGCCTTCCAGATGGAAGCTAAGTCCGGCCTGAGGAGGGAGCCTCAGGTGAAGAAAGAGGAGGAAAAGTCCGGCAAGCTGAAGAAAATGGGGATTACCCACAATTGACTTTTAAACTTTTGAATGGCCTCCTTTACAGACAATTGATGTTAGAACAACAAAAGAATAATGACATTGACATAACAGAAGTAACAGTGAATGCTAGTATAGAAACAACAGACTAATGCACAATCAAGATGTATTGTGGGAGCAGGAAGAGAAGAATGGAATCAGCCAAACAATCCAAAAAGACTGACAAGGTTAGAATCTATGTTCCACCTCAATTTATAACAGAAGTAGGAGAACTGAAGTTTCTCAATCATAAGGATCAAACCCTTATCGGAGATTGCACTCTGTGGATGGACATATCACCAAACAAAGGGACAAGTCATTTGGGATCCGAAAGGATGTGACCTGACATTAATCAAAGAAAAAGACGAGAGGGTGCTCATCATGAATCAGATTGAACCAGTTGAAGGTGAAGAATTAATAGTTGAAATAACAAGAACAACAGTGACCGAAGGGAGTAGCACCACTGTCATTAAGGTTGATTCTACCCCTGCACATGAACAGGAAGAACCTGTGACAACAACAAGGGTGGCGGCTGCTGTGACGACCACAGTAGCTATCACTAGATGACATCGACTGCCCTTACCAAGCAGACCACCGTGCCACAAAGCAACCTGAGACATCTGAGTCAGGAGAGTTTTTTACTGACAATTGGAACTTTCTGATAAACTCTAATGATCTACTTCAAGATAAGAACATTGAAAAAGCAACAGAATTAGATATATCAGAATCAGAACCACTCAAGGACACCACATGAGAAGAAGTAGTGAAGAAGGAGTGATACGAATGGGCTAAGTATATGGCAAACAGACACAGAATGGATAATTGTATTTTGTGAAGAAAATCACCTTTGTCTGATCTTTTAATAGTCTCTGAACCAGCATCATGTAAAAACTGTGTAAGTTGGGAAAAATGACTATTGTACCAATAGAAAGTATTCTATTCCCTTGTGTGACATAAAATGTAGGATTGCTCTGGGTAAGGACTAGGGGAAAAATTATGTTGAATGAGACCATGCTGGGAGACAATGATTGTGCTGCCTATAACATTAGAACTGAATTAAATGTACCTTAATTAGATAGAGGTACCGTGGTTAAATTAAAATATGAATGTTTTTACAGACATCACACCGAAGGAATTGATGTAGGAAACACCACTGTAGAAGTGATACTATTTGGGTGTTGGAGAATGTGGGAGTTTGTAAAAGTAATGATAAAGGGTTGATTATGAATAGAAAAGGGTTGTGTAGTTACATAACTCAGGTTACGCCATCTCTTACTATGTTGAAAAATCAAGACAGAGTTATTGCTGATAGTTTATGGATGTGTGGAAAACACTAACTGTTGAATGTATTGTCTGATGGATGGATTGGTCCTTGTGCCTTAGTTAGAGCAATTAAATAGGTTACTATTATTGAATCACTCCATGATGACTATGTTAAACCTAGAGTTAAAGTGGTTTATGATAAGGATCCTGAGGTATACCTTAATGCAATTGGACTGCTTAGAGGTCTACCTAGGGATTTCAAGGCCAGAGATGAGGTTAAATCAGGATTTGAATCTATATTTTTGTGGATAACACCAAATAAGAACTTAGAGTGGATTAATTATATATGCTATAACCAACAGGGATTCATTAACTATACTTAATTGGCTCTTAGTGGAGAAGGGTGGAGTTTGTGTCATGTTTGGGGATGACTGTTGCACCTTTATTCCCAATAATGCTATGGCCAAACTCAAAGGATTATGAGCAGAAGTAAAGGCTAATTCTGGTTTGGACTCTCATGTTTGGGATTGGTTGGACCTAGTGTTAGGAAAGTGGGGAGCCATGTTTGCTAGGATGGCCATCATTTTGGGAGGAGGGTTATTGGCTCTGGGTATTGTATTTTGTTGTGTTATACCCCTGCTAAAGTCAATTGTGGTTTAGACAACAGTTAAACAGATGTCTGTAAGGAGAGAGGGGTGGTCATGCGTGTCATGGTTTCCATGTATATGTTAAATTACCCAGTTCAGATTAATATTTACTCATACATGTCCACAAAAAGTGTAATTTGCGTCACAATTTCAAGTGGTGTACAAAAATTCATGAGGATGGTCATTATCATCACCTAGAACCTTTTTTCTGTCAAAGTGTCAAAGAAGAGATTGTCTTATATGTAAGGATGAGGACTGTGGTCTTATGTAAAGGGGTTTTAGCATATCTATTTTGCCTAATGCTTTGTGTTCTTTGTAACCTCAGGCAGGGATTCATACTACATGCTCATTGCTTCATCAAAATATAATGGTTGATTATTAGTATTTTTTATTTTAACTAGATCTTTCATTCCTATTTTATGTTATTAATTGGAGATGTTTGGTCTAGTTGGGTTTTGTAAGAATATTATGTTTCAATTGGATCTTTTCTTCCTGTCTGTGTTTATGTATTGGAGATGTTTGGTACAAGTGATTTGTAAGCTTTATTTTGATAATGTTTTAGTCAATTGTTGGTATTGATATCTACTCTCTATATGTCATTTTTAATATGGTTTTTGAGGTTATTTACCCTCAAGAGGAGGGATTATGTAGGAGTAAGTGACATATGTAGGTAGATATCACACTATTAAACAATAGATAGGTAAATAGTATAAGAAGGCAGATGTGAGTGTGTTTGCCATTCTGGTAAATACAGGAAACCAAAGATTAGCAGATGATGTAGTAGTAACATAAAATACATGGATAACATATAAATATTAAAGATAGCTGAACATTAAAGTAACAAACCACATGGTAACATAGATCATGAGACCGTGGTAATGGAAATCTACTAAGGGACGTTCTGACCCTCTGACCCTTGTAGATTCTCCATTATGCTGTCAGACAGATAGGCGCTTAAAGAAATTGGACACTAGACACACAGTCTGCTGATTCTTTAAAGAGATACACATGTCAGAGAAATATGTGTTTAGGGCACTTAGACCCACTAGAAATATAGTCTACTCATTCCACTAGAAAAGCATACATACCAGAGAAATATGCCTGAGATGGCTGGACACTAATGAACAAGAAACACATAGTCTGCTGATTCCATTTGAGTGAAACTGACCAGACACATAGACGCCTATAAGCAATTGGATGCCCTAGAGAGGGGGGGGGGGCACAAAGAGTGCATTGATTTAGTGGTAAAGGGAGGGTCCGGCCACCATTATAAACTGATTGAAGGCAGATGGTGGGGAATGACGTCATAGGGGACGGACAATACTATGTGGGTATAAATATAAAGGACTGGACTTCTGAGGGGGGGGTTCCGCGGTGGGGGTTCCGCGGACATTCCAGATGGCTGTACAATTGTAATAAAGAGCATGATTGAATTTACAAGTTCTGATAAAGCGTTATATTTCTGAGATGATTTTCCACGACAACTACAGTACTAGACTACAGTACTAGACTACAGTACTAGACTACAGTACTAGACTAAACAGACCAGCTTAGTGCTCAGAGGACAGGAGGGGGAGATGTTACAGTATAATACAGTACTATACTACAGTACTATACTAAACAGACCAGCTTGGTGCTCAGAGGCTGGGACCAACTCATCATACTGCAGAGAGGGCAGGAGGGGGTGATATTACAATACGACTCAATTGGTAACGTGTGTACTTTAAAATTATAAACAATATTTATACAATATTGAGAGCTAAGTATCCAGGCAACTATAACAAGGAAGCACCACCTGCACACAGAGGAGACACGGTCCCCCGAACCAGAGGAGACACGGTCCCCCGAACCAGAGGAGACACGGTCCCCCGAACCAGAGGAGACACGGTCCACCGAACCAGAGGAGACACGGTCCACCGAACCAGAGGAGACACGGTCCACCGAACCAGAGGAGACACGGTCCACCGAACCAGAGGAGACACGGTCCACCGAACCAGAGGAGACACGGTCCACCGAACCAGAGGAGACACGGTCCACCGAACCAGAGGAGACACGGTCCACCGAACCAGAGGAGACACGGTCCACCGAACCAGAGGAGACACGGTCCACCGAACCAGAGGAGACACGGTCCACCGAACCAGAGGAGACACGGTCCACCGAACCAGAGGAGACACGGTCCACCGAACCAGAGGAGACACGGTCCACCGAACCAGAGGAGACACGGTCCACCGAACCAGAGGAGACACGGTCCACCGAACCAGAGGAGACACGGTCCACCGAACCAGAGGAGACACGGTCCACCGAACCAGAGGAGACACGGTCCACCGAACCAGAGGAGACACGGTCCACCGAACCAGAGGAGACACGGTCCACCGAACCAGAGGAGACACGGTCCACCGAACCAGAGGAGACACGGTCCACCGAACCAGAGGAGACACGGTCCACCGAACCAGAGGAGACACGGTCCACCGAACCAGAGGAGACACGGTCCACCGAACCAGAGGAGACACGGTCCACCGAACTAGAGGTCGACCGATTAATCGGAATGGCCGGATTTCAAGTTTTCATAATCAATTTTACACCTTTATTTAACTAGGCAAGTCAGTTAAGAAAACATTCTTATTTTCAATGACGGCCTAAGAACGGTGGGTTAACTGCCTCGTTCAGGGGCAGAACAGATTTATACCTTGTCAGCTCAGGGATTCAATCTTGCAACCTTACGGTTAACTAGTCCAACGCTCTAACCACCTGCTTTACATTTGCACTCCACGAGGAGCCTGCCTGTTACGAATGCAGTAAGAAGCCAAGGTAAGTTGCTAGTTAGCATTAAACGTATCTTATAAAAACAATCACTCATAATCACTAGTTATAACTACACATGGTTAATGATATTACTAGTTTATCAAGCGTGTCCTGCGTTGCAAATAATCGATGCAGTGCGCATTCGCGAAAAAGGACTGTCGTTGCTCCAACGTGTACCTAACCATAAACATCAATGCCTTTCTTAAAATCAATACACAGAAGTATATATTTTTAAACCTGTATATTTAGGTTAAAGAAATCCAGGTTAGCAGGCAATATTAACCAGGTGAAATTGTGTCACTTCTCTTGCGTTCAGGTCAAGCAGAGTCAGGGTATATGCAACAGTTTGGGCCGCCTGGCTCATTGCGAACTCATTTGCCAGAATTCTACGTAATTATGACATAACATTGAAGGTTGTGCAATGTAACAGGAATATTTAGACTTATGGATGCCACCAGTTAAATAAAATACGGAACGGTTCTGTATTTCACTGAAAGAATAAACTTTGTTTTCGAGATGATAGTTTCCGGATTTGACCATATTAATGACCTAAGGCTCGTATTTCTGTGTGTTATGTTATAACTAAGTCTATGATTTGATAGAGCAGTCTGACTGAGCAGTGGTAGGCAGCAGCAGGCCCGTAAACATTCATTCAAACAGCACTTTACTGCGTTTTGCCAGCAGCTCTCCGCTGTGCTTCAAGCATTGCGCTGTTTATGACTTCAAGCCTATCAACTCCCGAGATTAGGCTGGTGTAACCGATGTGAAATGGCTAGCTAGTTAGCGGGGTGCGCGCTAATAGCGTTTCAAACGTCACTCGCTCTGACGTCACTCGCTTGGAGTAGTTGTTCCCCTTGCTCTGCATGGGTAACACTGCTTCGAGGGTGGCTGTTGTCGATGTGTTCCTGGTTCGAGCCCAGGTAGGAGCGAGGAGAGGGACGGAAGCTATACTGTTCCCCTGGCAATAATAAAGTGCCTATAAGAAGATCCAATAGTCAAAGGTATATGAAATACAAATCGTATAGAGAGAAATAGTCCTATAATTCCTATAATAACTACAACCTAAAACTTCTGACCTGGGAATATTGAAGTCTCATGTTAAAAGGAACCACCAGCTTTCATATGTTCTCATGTTCCGAGCAAGGAACTTAAACCTTAGCTTTCTTACATGGCACATATTGCACTTTTACTTTCTTCTCCAACACTTTGTTTTTGCATTATTTAAACCAAATTGAACATGTTTCATTATTTATGAGGCTAAATTGATTTTATTGATGTATTAAGTTAAAATAAGTGTTCATTCAGTATTGTTGTAATTGTCATTACAAATATCGGCTTTTTTGGTCCTCCAATAATCGGTATCGCCGTTAAAATCATAATCGGTCGACCTCTAAACTGAAGCAGAATAAACATGGTAAACTGAACCTACTGCCTCGGAGTTGTCGATGAAAGAGTCTTCGTTGTCATAACCATAGCCTATATCCACTAGATCCTGAATACGATCCTTCTTACGTTTGTTCCCACATCCCTGGAGAGAGAAAGAACAAGCGAGCAAAAGAGCACGAGAGAGAGAGACAGACAGGGGGTGTTCATCAAGGCAATAAGGCATTAAAACAATGACATTGTCTGCATTAAAACAATGACATTGTCTGCATTAAAACAATGACATTGTCTGCATTAAAACAATGACATTGTCTGCATTAAAACAATGACATTGTCTGCATTAAAACAATGACATTGTCTGCATTAAAACAATGACATTGTCTGCATTAAAACAATGACATTGTCTGCATTAAAACAATGACATTGTCTGCATTAAAACAATGACATTGTCTGCATTAAAACAATGACATTGTCTGCATTAAAACAATGACATTGTCTGCATTAAAACAATGACATTGTCTGCATTAAAACAATGACATTGTCTGCATTAAAACAATGACATTGTCTGCATTAAAACAATGACATTGTCTGCATTAAAACAATGACATTGTCTGCATTAAAACAATGACATTGTCTGCATTAAAACAATGACATTGTCTGCATTAAAACAATGACATTGTCTGCATCCAAAATGGCACCCTAATCCCTAAAGTTCTGGTATAATGTAGTGCACTATATAGGGAATAGGGAGCCCTAGGGCTCTGGTCAAAAGTAGTGCACTATATAGGGAATAGGGTGGCATAGTGCTCTGATCAAAAGTAGTGCACTATACAGGGAATAGGGTGGCATTTGGTACACAACCAATATTTAAACAGTCTTAAGGCCAGGCACCACACTAATAAATACATATTTCTATCATATCACAATACACTTTTACCAATTTAGATGAACAAATATACTTTTCTTTGTAGCATTTTTTCTGAAATATTGTATTTAAGTACGCAGATTAGGTGATAATTAAATATGCAAATATGTGCATATTTAATTATCAGGCAAATAAAAATTGTACACTGGATCAAATCAGCCTAAAGCTTTTAGTTTCATTTTGTTAAGAAATTCCACAACCGGACTTAAAAACGTAACAGTGTTGAAAATATTATTTAAATCTTTCTATGTGTTAAATAATAAAGGTACTTTAAACAAAAAAAAAAAAAACTTTTGACGAAAACATAATTGAAAATAAACATTTACCATAAAAACAATTCCCTATGTATACGTCCGGAAAATATGTCAAATGATAAACACAACATTTGCTGAATGCTTCAAAGGCTGAGAAATGTGTTGGCATGTGCATAGAGTGACTAAAGACAAGGACACTGAATTTAGACCCAATCCCCATCTCTTCAGTCAGTTACTATATATAGTCCAGTTTGTAACATTCTCGATTAAAAGGGCTTTTAAAGTGGTGTGATTCCATCTAGTGAGCTTAGAAATTATGGATATCCATTAAAGTGGTTACAATTCATGAAATTTTGATTTCAGTTGTATGATAAACGAAAATATATATCAACTTTGAGGGGGCACACCTTATAGGACGAAAAAAAGTCATTATGTATGTAAAATGTAATTATAGCCGGTGGTGCCTGGCCATAATATTACGCTTGTAATACCAAATAATAATATTCAACTCCACTAACATATTTATCCTCGAATCTCCTGGCGATAGCTCCAAGTTCATCCTTCTCTCTGTTCTCCTGCTCAATTGTGTTTGGTACATCTTTGTCTGAAACGCTCTTCTGGAAAATAGTGACTTTATTAGTTGCGTCAATGAAACGTATTTAGGATAATACAGTTGGCTAGTTTCCTAGTTGATTTAACATTCATAATTGATCAGTCTAAATCTATTGATCAATCACACCAATTCTATCGGAACGGAGCGTCTTTCTTTCTCACCTTTTTGTAAACAAGTTCTGGGTAGTAGAACTCAGGACACCTATGCTGGTCTGGTTCAAACAGCGTCAGGACAAAGCGTTCGGTCTTAACCAGTTTGGTTGAACTACCCTGAGAAGGCGAGTTGGATGTGGCTACAGGTTGTTTGGTTGGACTTCCCCAGGAAGATGAGGTCGACGCAGCTACTGGCGTAACGGTGACCGCCTCTTTAGGGGGTAACGCTGGCTTAACCACCACGGCTGACTGCAGGGGGACATTACCGGACAGAGTAGTCAGTTGAACTCTTCGTAGTTCGGCCATGGCAGCGAACAACAGACTATCGGAACATCCGCGTCCCGTTGAACTAGTAGCTGGCCAAATAACTTCAACAGACACAACTTCCCGCCCCTAATCAGCTGCAGCAGCAGGTGTTCGTTTGAATTTCACCTGGGCTGCGTTCAGTACGGTAAAACGTATTGCAAGCAGAGAGGAAGAGGTGAAAGCGAGAAGATTTCTGCCCTCTCATTGGCTAGAATGGTCTGACCTGATCTCACCTGCAGTCAATCATTTGGGCAACACTTTTCACTTCGATACCTAAGTGACTTTTTCGTAGCAGGTTAGGAGACTAAGGTTAAGGTTAGTGAAAATGCTTACCTAACCTGCTACGAAAATATTTTTTTATCAAAGTGCTATGAAAAGAGTGTGTCCCTTCAATAATTGAGGATATGTATTTCCATTGTTAGAGAGTTCAATCAGCTATCTTGTCAATATAATTACAGTGGGGGCTGCTAAGGGGAGGACGGCTCATAATAAGGGCTGGAACGGAGCAAATGGAATGACATCAAACACCATGGAAACCGTGTGTTTAATGTATTTTATATCATTTAACTTATTCCGCTCCAGTCATTACCACGAGCCCATCCTCCCCAATTAAGGTTCCACCAACCTCCTGTGAAATAATAGAACGTCTTTGCTGCAACGTTCAATTAAACCACAGGTGTCAAACTCATTCCACGGGGGGCCGAGTGTCTGCGGGTTTTCGCTCCTCCCTTGTACTTGATTGATGAATTAACATCACTAATTAGTTAGGAACTCCCCACACCTGGTTGTCTAGGGCTTTATTGAAAGGAAAAACCAAAAACCTGCAGACACTAGGCCCTCCGTGGAATGAGTTTGACACCCCTGAATTAAACGGAAACGGTGCTGTTCTGAACGACCATTTGAAAAAACGGGGAGGGGTTGGGTTGGGGGGTTGGGGAATTCTTCTTCGTTGGGGTTTTATGGCGGTGTCACCTACCAGGCTGGAGTTTGATGTTCTAAATTCTGCACTAGTCCAAGGTTTCTAACACTTTTTTTTGTTGCCTAGGGAAACCCCACCCCAGGCAAACCAGCGACATCCATTATATGTTAGAATTATGTGAATGATAACAGCAAGTAGAAGAAGTAATCACCATTTTAAAACAAATAGATTTAGACAGTTTCATTATTTTGACCTCCCCACAGTTCACTGGAAGAGGAAGTGTAAACTATAACATAGTATATTAGCTAGAAAGGTATCTTTGGCGATTTAGAGAAAATGTTACTGTTGTAAAGCAACCCCAACGAAGAAGAATCCCCCAACGCAACCCCTCACCGTTTTTCCAACTGGTCATTCAGAACAGCACCGTTTCCGTTTAATTGAACGTTTGCAGCAAAATAATTCTTCAAATATTTCTATTGAGCAACGGGTTTTTTTGTACAGTTTTGAAACTTATTTCTAGCAATTCTACACCGTTTGGAGCTGAGAGGAAAGTTTGCAGTTTTATAGCTAATTTCCTGCAATTCTATGCATTTTGACATGGCTAATCCTACGTTCCTCAAACATTATAACAAAATCAACAAGCATCAGTTCTCCCTGACTGTCTAGATTTTATTTGATTGTTAATTCTTGAAGATGGTATTATAAATATATATATATATATGTATAGTTCAATATCTTTTCGGCATGCTTTCTATACGGTTTTGGTTGTTTAAGATTACACAGAAACAGTTTTTCCATCCAAAAAATGTCCACTTACCAGCCATATATTTAGCTCCCAATGACTGTAATTTCCTCCATATTAAAGGGATAGATCGAGATTTGCCAACGAAGCCATTTATTTACTTCCCCAGAGTTGGATAAACAGGAACAGCTAGCATGCTAACTGTTCTTGTAGACTTCTAGTCATTGCGCTAACGCTAGTTAGGATTGGGACGTGAAACTACCTCTTATGTTCCTTCATACAGGACACAGAGACATAAACATTTTATCCACGATGGTGTTCTGTTGAAGCTAGCGATATTCATAAAATAATGATTTTTCATATAAAATAATACCCCCCAAAATCGCATACCCCCTACAGTAACTCCGCAGACCCCAGTTTGAAAACCCTTACTCTAGTCTACATGAATGGAGGAAAGAAATTATTGCTGATTTAGTTAACAGTTTGTTCTGGATGTATTTTGAGAGAGTTGAAGAGGGTAAAGCTGTGGGTTGAGGAATGCCCTTTAAATATGTTACGCATTGCTTCAAGCCACACCCACCAAATGGAACAAACAAAGTGTGTTCAAAAACGTTGAAAAACGTTTTGGGGGAAACGTGTCATTCAGTACAAACCGTCACTCAACATAGCGAACATTTCAACAAATGTTTAATCGAACTGAACACACCACTGGGGTGTACAGTCATGGCCAAAAGTTGAGAATGACACAAATATTAATTTCCACAAAGTTTGCTGCTTCGGTGTCTTTAGATATTTTTGTCAGATGTTACTATGGAATATTGAAGTATAATTACAAGCATTTCATAAGTGTCAAAGGCTTTTATTGACAATTACATGAAGTTGATGCAAATAGTCAATATTTGCAGTGTTGACCCTTCTTTTTCAAGACCTCTGCAATCTGCCCTGGCATGCTGTCAATTAACTTCTGGGCCACATCCTGACTGATGGCAGCCCATTCTTGCATAATCAATGCTTGTAGTTGGTCAGAATTTGTGGGTCTTTGTTTGTCCACCTGCCTCTTGAGGATTGACCACAAGTTCTCAATGGGATTAAGGTCTGAGGAGTTTCCTGGCCATGGACCAAAATATCGATGTTTTGTTCCCCGAGCCACTTAGTTATCACTTTTGCCTTATGGCAAGGTGCTCCATCATGCTGGAAAAGGCATTGTTCGTCGCCAAACTGTTCCTGGATGGTTGGGAGAAGCTGCTCTCGGAGGATGTGTTGGTACCATTCTTTATTCATGGCTGTGTTCTTAGGAAACATTGTGAGTGAGCCCACTCCCTTGGATGAGAAGCAACCCCACACATGAATGGTCTCAGGATGCTTTACTGTTGGCATGACACAGGACTGATAGTAGCGCTTACCTTGTCTTCTCTGGAGAAGCTTTTTTCCAGATGCCCCAAACAATCGGAAAGGGGATTCATCAGAGAAAATGACTTTACCCCAGTCCTCAGCAGTCCAATCCCTGTACCTTTTGAAGAATATCAGTCTGTCCCTGATGTTTTTCCTGGAGAGAAGTGGCTTCTTTGCTGCCCTTCTTGACACCAGGCCATCCTCCAAAAGTCTTCGCCTCACTGTCCATGCAGATGCACTCACACCTGCCTGCTGCCATTCCCGAGCAAGCTCTGTACTGGTGGTGCCCCGATCCTGCAGCTGAATCAACTTTAGGAGACGGTCCTGGCGCTTGCTGGACTTTCTTGGGCGCCCTGAAGCCTTCTTCACAACAATTGAACCGCTCTCCTTGAAGTTCTTGATGATCCGATAAATGGTTGATTTAGGTGCAATCTTACTGGCAGCAATATCCTTGCCTGTGAAGCCCTTTTTGTGCAAAGCAATGATGACGGCACGTGTTTCCTTGTAGGTAACCATTGTTGACAGAGGAAGAACAATGATTCCAAGCACCACCCTCCTTTTGAAGCTTCCAGTCTGTTATTCGAACTCAATCAGCATGACAGAGTGATCTCCAGCCTTGTTCTCGTCAACACTCACGCCTGTGTTAACGAGAGAATCACTGACATGATGTCAGCTGGTCCTTTTGTGGCAGGGCTGAAATGCAGTGGAAATGTTTTTGGGGGATTCAGTTAATTTGCATGGCAAAGAGGGACTTTTCAATTAATTACAATTCATCTGATCACTCTTCATAACATTCTGGAGTATATGCAAATTGCCATCGTACAAACTGAGGCAGCAGACTTTGTGAAACTTAATATTTGTGTCATTCTCAAAACTTTTGGCCACGCCTGTAGGTATAGAGATGGAAAGAGCTCTTATCTTTGTAATAGCGAACATTTAATCAAACGTTTAATGGAACTGAACACACCCCTGGGGTGTAGGCATAGAGATGGAAAGAGCTCTTATCTTTGTATCTGTGCCATTACGGTGTCTGTGACAGTATTTGCAGCTCCATGAGGCTATCTCCATTTTAGCTCCAATTTTCTTCTTCTTTTATGTTTGAAAAAAGTGTAAAGCTAATATTGGTGATTTACCTCCACATGCAGTGCTGGAGTCCTGAACCCAAATCTTGTGTGTCATTCACTTATTGTGGCCACTAGATGGCGATGATATAGCTTAAAGCCATTTTCACACCATAGCAACCTATTTTAAGAAGAAGACAATGCTTGTATCCAAAGATTATCTATTATATTGACAAGATAGCAGAGTGACCGCTCTAACAGTGGAAATGCTTGTCCTCAATGATTGAAGGAAAGTGAGATCATGTGGGACCATTCAAGACAAGGACAGGGCAGATAAGCATTTGAAAACAACATGGAAAACCAAGTTGTTGTTTTTTTTTGGCGGAGTAAATCCTCTTGCTTCGCCTGTTCCTCTCTGTCGTATCTATGGCTGAATCCCAAATCACCCTCTTCCCCTTTCCCTCACCCCTCTGCCCTCCATTTGTGTGTTCAAGCACGCTTCTGCCATTTGCAGAAGTGTCCCAATGTGAAAATTATGGAGGGTGTAGGGGCTAATAAGACCCTCAGATAGCGTCTGCAAGGCTGCAGGCTTCAG
This sequence comes from Salvelinus fontinalis, assembly GCF_029448725.1. Classification (NCBI taxonomy): domain Eukaryota; kingdom Metazoa; phylum Chordata; class Actinopteri; order Salmoniformes; family Salmonidae; genus Salvelinus; species Salvelinus fontinalis. The sequence goes on along the minus strand of NC_074700.1, from coordinate 31,893,359 downwards.
AGCGATGTGCTATAACGACACGCACTGCGATATGTTGGGAGTTTGTGCAATTTCATACAAAAGAATGGAGAGGCGTGTCTAATTATAAGCCACATGCATTTGTTTGTGTCTGATTTCGAGACTTGACACCTGAAATAACAGATTAAATAGCTCCCAAATTAAATGTTTAACTGTTACTGAAGTGTAAAACTTTTATTTGTTCATTTGAATTTCATACCAGTTTTACTATTTAAAAGTGGAACATTAATTAATTAAAGTCACTAGTGTACAGGAGTTGATTGGTTTATTGATCCCCTCGCCACTCTCTGGAAGTCACCCCTTGACAACTAAGGACCCTCTGAGTGAGTTGGTAGGGGCGAGGGGGTGGTTTGGGATTCACCGATTGGCTGATCTCTCCCAACCCAGAGGAATCGCCAACCAGTTGATTACTTTAAAATTGTGGAAGCCCTTAAAGAGATTCTCTGGTACTTTTGTATACTTTTTAGCCAGTAGTTCTGAAAAGCAGAGCTCGCAAGCCAAAAGTGCTTCCCCAAAAATTGCGTACTATGTCACAAATGTTAAGATATGCACCACGTCATTGCTTGCTTGCTTTCTCTCTCTCTCTCTCTCTCTCTCTCTCTCTCTCTCTCTCTCTCTCTCTCTCTCTCTCTCTCTCTCTCTCTCTCTCTCTGTCTCTCTCTCTCTCTCTCTCTGCTGTTGGTGCATCATGTGCATCGTTCTAGCTGTCACTCATATGGTGAGGAACTGAAGCTCATTGGTTGAACTCAAATTGCTAAGAGGCTGGCCCATGTTGGAAGAAAATGTAGAGGAAATGAAGCAGCACAGCTTCCAGAAAAACAGTTGCTTTCAAACTAGGGATTTCGAGGCTAATTGAGGTTAAAACAGTAATTCTGCTCATAGATTATGTGTGTATGAACTACACATTGACACATTCAGCTCAAAGCAGGAAGTTAAAAAAATACTTAGTAGTTGCCAAAGTTCCAGAGCATGTCTTTAATGTCACTGTCCATGCTAAAATAGTTTATATCCATGTTGAGTCCTCTAACTATCTCTATGAGTTTGGCCTATTTCGCGTTTCAGCTTTCATCAGGGCGTGACCATTGCGCCTTTGCGTCACACCTGTCGTCCACACCTTACGAGAGGGGTCAATTTGGGGGTCAAACAGACCGTGGTGTTTTCCACAGCCACAAAGTCATATCGTAAAAATTCATATCAACAAAAATGATTTAATTTAAGGTTAGGCACACGGTTAGCAGTGTGGTTAAGGTTAGGTTTAAAAACATATTTTAAGAATATAATTTGTAGAAATGGGCGTGGTTTGTGGCGCTGTGGTAACTAGTGATGACCGAAAATGGTCGATTGTTTGTCAGGTGAGCGCGCGTCTCACCTTGTCCTCGGTAAGAAATCACACCTTTTGATTCCATCCTTCTGGTGGCAGTAACTCGGGCTTGCACCGGAGCTAGGTCGAACATGAAGGCTACCCACCGTAACAACACATGTATCCTGTCCTTTTTCGTGTTTTTCTTGTGTTCTACGTTTACCCGACCGGACGGGAAAATGGCCAACATTCCTACCAATCTCTCTGCTTCGTCACAATCACAACTCGGTGGGAGATGTCGCCGAAATCACCATAGCACCAGTCAGAAAAGCCAGCAGGAGCCGCTTCACACGCTGCTAACAGAAGCACAGAAGGCTGACCAGAACTTGCAATATATGTTAAGTTTGTTTAAGAGCGCGGCCGACCCGGATGGGAGGCCTAAACAGCATCGGCTGTTCGGGTCGAACACAGCGCGTCTGCTGAGACCCAACACCACCCAGGTGTGGTCTCTCACAGCGTCTTCAGGTGAGACACACACAGTGCGTAAGATAACAAGCGGTTATCATCCTACAGGTTTTGTCTATCTGATTATATGAAATTACAGTGGTAAGGGCCTGTTGTACAACTATTGTTCATTGTCATAATAACAATTTATAAACCGTTATTTAGGCTATAGGTTATGATGGGTAGGTGCTATGGTGTAGAATATAGTCTAGGTTACCTTTTTGTCTTTGTAACTGTTTGTTGTTATGGTTAAGCCTGACCATTTCAGTTTAGAACTGTATCAGGTCAAAGGTGAGATGAAGATATTGACGCCTACCATTGTCATCTCTCCCTGTTTTTTTTATTTTACATCCTTTCTCACCCCCAACCCTCTTTCTCTCTCTCCCTATACACATTTGTCTCCCTCCTGTCCTCTCTCTGCACCTTCTCTCTCCCCCTCCCTCCTCCAGTCCTGCGCTACACCTACACAGTGGAGTACGACCTCCAGTCCCTCTCCCTCGAACAGCTAGTGAGAGCCTCCTTTGTCCACCTCCGTCCCTCTAGTACATCCAAGACGCCCCACCCCTCCCCTCTCCGCTGCAGGGCCAGAGTCACCTCTCTGGGGCATGATAGCTGGACAAGCCCCCCTGGAGGTCTGGGGCGCCTAGTCACCCTGGAGCCGCATCAGCAGTGGACAGAAACTGACATCACAGAGCACCTCACCACACAGTTAGTAACGCTGACCCAGGGAAGGCCAAAGCAGGGCAGTCGCATAATTCTCATGGCCCAGTATTGGTGCTTGCATCCTGGACATTGGAGGAGCGAGGCCTTGGGCAGCCTGTGGATGATCCAAGGGGGACACAGGAGGGGGAGAAAAGCGGCCTCCGCAAATCACTTCAACGCCCCCGCTCTCCTCCTCTTCCTCAATGAAGACGAAGAAACCAGAGAGTGGGGTGCGGCGACCCGAACTGGGGGGTCCAGTTTGGGGCATCTGACTCCGGAGCCTCACCACCTCTCCTCCCCTCGACTCCGTCGCTCCAACGGCCCTAATCCCCCAGGTAGCATCGTGTCCGACATCCCCAACTACCGAAAACACAAGAAACCCTCGCCCAAGAACCAGTGCAAACTCCACTCCTACCGGGTCACCTTTGCCGCGTTAGGCCTGGTCAAATACCTCGCCCCACACCAGTACAACCCTGGCTACTGTAAAGGAGACTGCCCCAGAATCCTCCACTACGGCCTCAACCCGTCCAGCCATGCCATCATGCAGAACCTGATTAAAGGGAAGGGGATGGACGAGGTGCCATCGCTGTCCTGCGTGCCGTATAAGTACAAGCCCATCAGTGTGCTGATGCTGCTGGATGACAACAAGACAGTGGATTATAAGGAGATCCCCGACATGATAGCTGAGTCCTGTACCTGTCGGTAGTGGGGGTGGGGGGGTGGGAGGACGTTAGGAGTGTGGACCCCCCTCCCTTACACACTTGCTGCTAGTTAAAGACATTTGGGTGGGGAGGGGAGGTAGTCAGAGGGAGGCCGGTCCCCATCTTCATTACTCGGTAGAGACTGGGGCTTAGCTTACCTTTCACTAAGCTGTCCCTCTCAACCGTGAGCTTGCTAGATCCGTCTCCCTCCCTCCCTCACACTCACCACTGGCTTCAGCTGCCCCATATCACACTGAACCTTTTGGAGGAGAGGAGGGAAAAGACGGAGGAAGAGAGTAAAGGGTGGGGTAAGGGGTTCCACAAAAACCAAATAACTTGTTGCCTTCTTTAACATGCTCTGTGTACAGGTTTATATTAGAATCACTGGACCAGTAAATTAATCGTATGGGACTGAAGGCGCTCCGCTTCACTTGGAACTTTCTGGAGGGTAGAGAGAACAACTTAAGACCCCAGGTCACACCACCATAAAGCTCTGTGGGTAGTGAAGTCTAATGTGCCAATGGTCATGTGATGATGATGAAATGATGGTCTGTACGGATATGTTGATGGGTGTACAGGAGGGTCAATCCTGGCGTTCTGCTTGAACCAATTGGTGTTTGTTTGTGTTTGTTTTTTTCTGGTCTTTTTCTTTTTTAAATCTTGTTATCAATGCTTGACATCTGGACACAGGAAGTGAGTGATGGAACCCATAACCTGATTGGCCGAGTGAGTGATGGAACACACAACCTTGATTGGCCAGAGACTAAGCTTCGTAAGATATGTACATATTTGGATCCACACACTTTGTGTTGTTGGCATGTTGGGCCCCTCTAACAGTTTGGGTGTCTGCCCTAAAATTAAATACAAATAATTTAAAAAAGCATTTTAAAATAAATAAAAAATGGTCGCCGGCCTTTTTCAGTGCGCCTTTATAGTGAGCTATTAAGGACTCGATGGAGTCATGCTAGACTTGAAGTGTTTTCCAAATGGCACCATTATCCATGTTGTGCACTACTTTTGAACAGGACCAATAGGGTAGTAGTGCACTACATAAGGAATAGGGTGCTATTTTGGACGTAACCTTGGAGTTTACTGCTTCTTTACAAAACCACAGATTTTTCTAATATTTCTGGGCTGAGGGTGTGGCCTTCCCAAACAGAAAATGGCGGGAGCAGGAGGGAGGATAAGAACTAGTGCAGTATCACTGTCAATAGCGTATCTCAGGGAAAAAACTAAACGGGAAAAGTGCAATGTGTCTGAGTATTTTTCAGGAGTGTGTCTTATGAATGTTTAGCTAAAAGTCTCGCACTGAAATAATTGTGACGTTTTATTATAATGAATGAAAATAAATAATAAAATGAATATTTTGTAAAAATCTGATTTGACATTGGTTTTGTTTCTGAACTATAGTTGGATGATAGTGCCCCTAATGTTGAATTGGACGTCACTAGTTAGCCGTGCATGACTTGTGTAGAATTTATTTTTTTACATTGTTTTTGTGTTCTAATGTGAAGTATTTAAAAAAAAAAAAGTTTTCGGTCTGTTTTTTGGACACAGAATTTAGCCTATTGGACAAAGAAGCATTTTGAAATGTGACTATCCAGTTTAACATGCTATTTAGTCCAGAACTAGACTCAATCTGTGTCTGGTAAAACCAACTGTTTATATTCATGTCTTTACCATGTTACCCTGTTATGTAGTTCAGGGTTCTCCATGTTGCATGCTGGAGTGGACAAAATGGACATTATATTACGGGTTGATGGGGCTGTTAATGTAGAGCACAGGTGTCAAACTCATTCCACGGGGGGCCGAGTGTCTGCGGGTTTTCGCTCCTCCCTTATACTTGATTGATGAATTAACATCACTAATTAGTTAGGAACTCCCCACACCTGGTTGTCTAGGGCTTTATTGAAAGGAAAAAACAAAAACCTGCAGACACTAGGCCCTCCGTGGAATGAGTTTGACACCCCTGATGTAGAGCCTAAGTTTAGGGTTGGTTGGTTCACATTTTATTTGGGTGCATTTCTATTTTTTGAATTTGGCATTGTAGCCTGAGTATACCAGACATTAGGAACATCTTCCTAGTATTGAGATGCACCCCCTTTCTGCCTTCAGAACAGCCTCCATTCTTTGGGACATGGACTCTGCAAGGTGTGGAAAGCGTTCCACTGGGATGCTGGTCCATGTTGACTCCAATGCTTCCCAATGCTTTGTGTCAAGTTTTCTTGTTTTTCTTTTTGGTGGTGGACCATTCTTGGTACACACGGGAAACTGTTGAGTGTGAAAAAAAACCCAGCAGCGTTGCAGTTCTTGACACAGTCAAACCGGTGTGCTTGGCACGTACAACCACGCCATGTTCAAAGGCACTTAAATATTTTCTCTTGCCCATTCACCTTGGGAATAGCACATACACACAATCCATGTCTCAACGCTTAAAAAGCCTTTTAATCTGTCTCTTCATCTACACTGATTGAAGTGGATTTAACAGGTGACATCAATAAGGGATCATAGCTTTCACCTGGATTCACCTGGTCAGTCTGTCATGGAAAGAGCAGGTGTTCCTAATGTTTTGTACACTCAGTGTATTTATGTGCTGTTGCTGTCGTTGACCTGCAGTACATGCCCTTCACCCACAGAGGGTGCTGTTACTGTCATTTAAACCAGGGTTTCACCACTTCTCTCCCACACAGCCCAACTGCTACAGGCCAGGGGGTTGACCTTGTAGCAGTACTGTCTGGTATAGAATGACAAGATTGGTTCTTAAATAGACCTTGGTACTGTAAAAGTGAAATGAGAACTGCTCTATGTTGAAAGAACCGTGTATATTTGGATCATGGCTGTTCCTGATTTCACTGACTTTGGCCGGATTGAACCAAGTCTTGGGCTCTGGGAAGGAACCTCTTAGCATCAGAGAGAACATTTTTGCAGTTATCAAGCTCATTTCCTGCAACTCTACACATACACAATACAAAAAGTATTGAGTTAAAAATGTATAATTGGTGGAGGGCTGTGGATACCAATATCCCTATGAGCCACCCAGGCCCATGTTGCCCAGGGTTAATATTGTATTACACCTTCTAAACTTATTCCACTATCTTTTGGCCAAAATTATTTGAATCTGTTGTTAGTCATATAAAATGTTTTCATGTATCTGGCCTCGGACCCCCTTTAGTACATCTGCAGACCCCTGTCGTAAAAAATACACGTTTTATATCAGTAGAATCACCGGGAACGGATTATGACTAATTAACAAGTATGGGACTGGTTCCCGGACACAAATAAAGTCCTGGACTAAAAACCTTATTTCTGTGTAAAATTTCCATTGAGCTTTTTAGTTAGCCTGAGGACCAGTCTGTTTGTGCTATCATTCCACTCCCTGCCGTTTCTGTCCAGCCCAGTCCTGGTCATCTCCAGCCCAGTCCTGGTCATCTCCAGCCCAGTCCTGGTCATCCCCAGCCCAGTCCTGGTCATCCCCAGCCCAGTCCTGGTCATCTCCAGCCCAGTCCTGGTCATCTCCAGTCCAGTCCTGGTCATGTCCAGCCCAGTCCTGGTCATCCCCAGCCCAGTCTTGGTCATCTCCAGCCCAGCCCAGTTCTGGTCATCTCCAGCCCAGTCCTGGTCATCTCCAGCCCAGTCCTGGTCATGTCCATCCCAGTTCTGGTCATGTCCAGCCCAGTTCTGGTCATCTCCAGCCCAGTCCTGGTCATCTCCAGCCCAGTCCTGGTCATGTCCAGCCCAGTCCTGGTCATCTCCAGCCCAGCCCAGTCTTGGTCATCTCCAGCCCAGCCCAGTCTTGGTCATCTCCAGCCCAGCCCAGTCCTGGTCATCTCCAGCCCAGCCCAGTCCTGGTCATCTCCAGCCCAGTCCTGGTCATCTCCAGCCCAGTCCTGGTCATCTCCAGCCCAGTTCTGGTCCTCTCCAGCCCAGTCCTGGTCCTCTCCAGCCCAGTCCTGGTCCTCTCCAGCCCAGTCCTGGTCCTCTCCAGCCCAGTCCTGGTCCTCTCCAGCCCAGCCCTGGTCCTCTCCAGCCCAGTCCTGGTCATCTCCAGCCCAGTTCTGGTCCTCTCCAGCCCAGTCCTGGTCCTCTCCAGCCCAGTTCTGGTCCTCTCCAGCCCAGTTCTGGTCCTCTCCAGCCCAGTCCTGGTCCTCTCCAGCCCAGCCCTGGTCCTCTCCAGCCCAGTCCTGGTCCTCTCCAGCCCAGTCTTGGTCCTCTCCAGCCCAGCCCTGGTCCTCTCCAGCCCAGTCCTGGTCCTCTCCAGCCCAGTCCTGGTCATCTCCAGCCGGGACAGAGGGTACTGTCATTCTTTCCCAATAGCTGTTTTAGTTATCTCCTGTCCCTGTCAAAGCACAAATGAGAGTGCATGGGTCAAACACACACACACATATGTGTGGTCAAATGTAGTGCACTATATAGGGAATAGGGTGCCATTTGGAATGTAGCCTGTGTGTCTCTTTTAGCATAGGGCTCTGGTCAAATGTAGTGTACTATATAGGGAATAGGGTGCCATTTGGAATGTAGCCTGTGTGTCTCTGTTAGCATAGGGCTCTGGTCAAATGTAGTGCACTATATAGGGAATAGGGTGCCATTTGGAATGTAGCCTGTGTGTCTCTGTTAACATAGGGCTCTGGTCAAATGTAGTGTACTATATAGGGAATAGGTTGCCATTTGGGATGCAGATCTTCTCTGTTATCAGTTAGCCCGGGGAGAAGGTGAACTACAGAACGACTGAATATTTACAGGATTTTATGTCTGTGTCCGTCTCGTGTTGAAGACGTGTTTTCAGGAATGTGTCACGGAGCATTCAGAGGTCACCAGGCAGAGAGAGACAGAGGGGGGAGGGAGGACAGAGAGACAGGAATGCTACTCTCCCCAGGAGAGAGAGAGACAGGAATGCCACTCTCCCCAGGAGAGAGAGACAGGACTGCTACTCTCCCCAGGAGAGAGAGACATGAATGCTACTCTCCCCAGGAGAGAGAGAGACAGGAATGCTACTCTCCCCAGGAGAGAGAGAGACAGGAATGCTACTCTCCCCAGGAGAGAGAGACATGAATGCTACTCTCCCCAGGAGAGAGAGACAGGAATGCTACTCTCCCCAGGAGAGAGAGACAGGAATGCTACTCTCCCCAGGAGAGAGAGACAGGAATGCTACAGGAACCAGGAGAGAGAGACAGGACTGCTACTCTCCCCAGGAGAGAGAGACAGGACTTCTACTCTCCCCAGGAGAGAGAGACAGGACTGCTACTCTTCCCAGGAGAGAGAGACATGAATGCTACTCTCCCCAGGAGAGAGAGACAGGAATGCTACTCTCCCCAGGAGAGAGAGACAGGAATGCCACTCTCCCCAGGAGAGAGAGACTGGACTGCTACTCTCCCCAGGAGAGAGAGACAGGAATGCCACTCTCCCCAGGAGAGAGAGACAGGACTGCTACTCTCCCCAGGAGAGAGAGACAGGAATGCTACTCTCCCCAGGAGAGAGAGACAGGAATGCCACTCTCCCCAGGAGAGAGAGACATGAATGCTACTCTCCCCAGGAGAGAGAGACAGGAATGCTACAGGAACCAGGAGAGAGAGACAGGACTGCTACTCTCCCCAGGAGAGAGAGACAGGAATGCTACTCTCCCCAGGAGAGAGAGACAGGAATGCTACTCTCCCCAGGAGAGAGAGACAGGAATGCTACTCTCCCCAGGAGAGAGAGACAGGAATGCTACTCTCCCCAGGAGAGAGAGACATGAATGCTACTCTCCCCAGGAGAGAGAGACAGGAATGCCACTCTCCCCAGGAGAGAGAGACATGAATGCTACTCTCCCCAGGAGAGAGAGACAGGAATGCTACTCTCCCCAGGAGAGAGAGACAGGAATGCTACTCTCCCCAGGAGAGAGAGACAGGACTGCTACTCTCCCCAGGAGAGAGAGACAGGAATGCTACTCTCCCCAGGAGAGAGAGAGACAGGAATGCTACTCTCCCCAGGAGAGAGAGACAGGAATGCTACTCTCCCCAGGAGAGAGAGAGACAGGAATGCTACTCTCCCCAGGAGAGAGAGAGACAGGAATGCTACTCTCCCCAGGAGAGAGAGACAGGAATGCTACTCTCCCCAGGAGAGAGAGACAGGAATGCTACTCTCCCCAGGAGAGAGAGACAGGAATGCTACTCTCCCCAGGAGAGAGAGACAGGACTGCTACTCTCCCCAGGAGAGAGAGACAGGGGGGAAGAGAGAAGGAGGGGGGAGGGGGGACAGAGAGACAGGAATGCTACTCTCCCCAGGAGAGAGAGACAGAGGGGGGAAGAGAGAAGGAGGGGGGAGGGGGGACAGAGAGACAGGAATGCTACTCTCCCCAGGAGAGAGAGACAGAGGGGGGAGGGGGGACAGAGAGTGAGAGAGAGCTTGAATCACATCACGACAATATGTAGGGAAATCTGTGGAGTGAGCACCTTGCTTAGCTTCAGAACATGGTTAAAGCTATCACTTTGATCCCATGGCTCCGTCTAGGAATTTGAGACCCGGTTACATGTAACATTTCTCCAGTCCCAACTCACAGCTGTTCACCAAAACATGTGGGAAGGTGTCCCTTTTAGTGGTTTTAACACATCTCAGACTAGACATTTAAACGTCCTTTCTAGCTCTTCTAGAATAATCTTTTATTTTGGCTCGTGTCAGAGACTGGGAGTTTACAACAGTGGAATTAGTTTCAGTTGTACATTTTTTTTTTTTTTACATCTCGCTGCTTATCTCAGAAGATTCTCATGTACACATGGTTCCTGAGATATCAGAGATTTACTGGCGTTGTGAGATAATCCGATTATATGTTAATCTGCACAGTGCGACTGCAGTAAAGACGACCTGAAACGCACCCAATGACAACAGGGTTCTTTGTCCTGGCCTGCTGCCTGCTGATGACTCTTGAATCGACCCTGCAGACAGTCAGCTGGGAGGGAGTCTGACAGAACTCCTAAACAAATAACACAGCAAAGGTCAATTACATCCCTGTAGCACCAAGAGAGAGAGAAAGAGTGAGAGAGACAGAGCGAGAGGGAGAGAGAGAGAGAGATGAGTCGAGAGAATGAGAGAGAGGGATAGAGAGAGAGAGACGGTGCGAGAGAAAGAGAGAGAGAGACGGGTCGAGAGAATGAGAGAGAGACGGAGCGAGAGGGAGAGACGGAGAGAGAAAGAGAGAGAGAGACGGGTCGAGAGAATGAGAGAGAGACGGAGCGAGAGGGAGAGACGGAGAGAGAGAGAGAGAGAGACAGGTGGAGCTGGAACAGGAGGTGAACACACTCCAGTCAGCACAAAAAATCCTCCAGCTCAAAAACACTCCCTCAACCAGACCCGGAGAGCTGGAGGTGGAGAGAGACATATCTGCACTCTGGACTGTAGTGAGACAACTTCAACAGGAGACGGAGCAGGAGAAGAACAGCGCACTAGAGGAGAGGATCAGACTCCTGGAGGAGAGGTTGAGGGGGATGGCGTGTGACAGAGAACAACTCACTAGAGAGGTGGCCACTCCTGCAGAGAACCCAGCAGAACAGCCCACCTCAGCCCCCTATAAAAGTCTTGACACCACATCCGAACAGTCTACCCCAGTACCTGACCATGGCCTCGACATCACAGCAGGACAGACAAATGAAGAGCCCCAATCCCAGGGGATCCCACCGCCTCTGAGCCCCCCCCCCCCCCACTGTCAGGCACACTGATAGCCCACCTGACAACCCCCCCACACCAACTGAGGACATACACAAGCCACAGATTGTACTCCTTATGGACTCAAACACGTAGAGGACCCACGCCGAGAGGACCTACATCCAGACCACAGCACCACCAGCCACATCCACATCCACACCCCCACCCCAAACCAACCATGCCCATACCCCATTTAGGCCCCCTCAGATCAGACCTATGCCCCTCCTGCCCACCCCATGCACCCCACTCCCGCAAAGAGGGGCTCAACATGAAAGTCACACATACGCCCAGGGTGTAAGTAGGCAAACACCCACTCTTACACTAGCCCAAGCCAATGGCATGTACCAGACGCTCAGCAGGCTCTGCTCACACTTACTGGTCTGAGGCCAAACCACACGACTAACAACATTGGACACTTTATGGAACTAAAAGCCTTCAATATCTCATCCTGGAATATACAAGGTCTAAGGTCATCTGCCTTTGGCCTAAAGAGCAGGAATCTGGACTTCACCAAAGAAATCGGAAATACAGACGTTGTCATCCTACAAGAAACCTGGTATAAAGGAGACGGACCCACCGGTTGCCCTCTAGGTAACAGAGAGCTGGTAGTCCCATCCACCAAACTACCAGGTGTGAAACAGGGAAGGGACTCAGGGGGTATGCTAATTTGGTATAGAGCAGACCTAACCCACTCTGTTAAATTAATCAAAACAGGAACATTTTACATTTGGCTAGAAATTCAAAAGGAAATGATCTTAACAGAGATAAATGTCCTCCTGTGTGCTACCTATATCCCCCCACTAGAATCCCCATATTTTAATGAAGACAGCTTCTCCATCCTGGAGGGGGAAATCAATCATGTCCAGGCCTAGTGACATGTACTAGTCTGTGGCGACCTAAATTCCAGAACTGGACAAGAACCTGACACCCTCAGCACACAGGGGTCAAACACCTACCTGGAGGTGACAGCATTCCCTCCCCTATATACCCTCCTAAGCACAACTACGACAACATCACCAAATAAAACCGGGTCACAACTCCTGCAGCTCTGTCGCATGCTGGGTATGTACATAGTCAATGAAAGGCTTCGAGGGAACTCCTATGGTAGGTACACCTATAGCTCATCTCTTGGCAGTAGTAATGTAGACTACTTTATCACTGACCTCAACCCAGAGTCTCTCAGACCGTTCACAGTCAGTCCACTGACACCCCTATCACAGAAAAACCCCAGTCTACTTGAACAGAGCAATACTCAATCATGAGGCATCAAAGCCAAAGGAACTGAATAATATTAAGAAAAGCTATAGATGGAAGGAAAGTAGTGTGGAAACCTAACAAAAAACAATTAGGCAACAAAAAATTCAAACTCTTCTAGACAACTTCCTGGACAAAACGTTCCACTGTAATAGTGAAGGTTGTAAAATTCGCAGTAGAAAACCTAAATGGTATATTTGACCTCTCAGCTTCCGTATCAAATCTAAAAATGTCAAACAGAAAACCGAAGAAAATCAACAACAATGACAAATGGTTTGATGAAGAATGCAAAATTTTAAGAAAGAAATTGAGAAACCTATCCAACCAAAAACATAGAGACCCAGAAAACCTGAGTCTATACCTTCACTATGGTGAATCACTAAAACAATACAGAAATACACTACGGAAAAAGGAGGAACAGCACGTCAGAAAGCAGATCAATGTAATTGAAGAATCCATAGACTCTAACCACGTCTGGGAAAATTGGAAAACACTAAACAAACAACAACACGAAGAGTTATCTATCCAAAATGGAGATGTATGGATAAACCACTTCTCCAATCTTTTTGGCCCTATAACAAAGAACAAAGAACAAAGAACAAACAGCAAAAACATATACATGATCAAATACAAATCTTAGAATCAACTATTAAAGATTACCAGAACACACTGGATTCTCCAATTACATTGACCCGAACTACAGGACAAAATACAAACCCTCCAACCCAAAAAGGCATGTGCTGTTGATGGTATCCTAAATTAAATGATAAAATATACAGACCACAAATTCCAATTGGCTATACTTAAACTCTTTAACATCATCCTTAGCTCTGGCATCTGCCCCAATATTTGGAACCAAGGACTGATCACCCCAATCCACAAAAGTGGAGACAAATTTGACCCCAATAACTACCGTGGGATATGTATCAACAGCAACCTTGGGAAAGTCCTCTGCATTATCTTTAACAGCAGACTAGTTCATTTCCTCAGTGAAAACAATGTACTGAGCAAGTGTCATAATGGCATTTTACCAAATTATAGTACGACAGACCACGTATTCACCCTGCACACCCTAATTGACAAACAACACACAAAAAACGAAGAAAAAGTATTCTCGTGCTTTGTTGATTTCAAAAAAAGCTTTTGACTAAATTTGACATGAGGGTCTACTATACAAATCGATGGAAAGTGGTGTTGGGGGAAAAACATATGACATTATAAAATCCATGTACACAAACAACAAGTCTGTGGTTAAATTTGGCAAGAAAACACACACATTTCTTTCCACAGGGCCGTGGGGTGAGACAGGGATGCAGCTTAAGCCCCACCCTCTTCAACAACATCAACGAATTGGAAAGAGCACTAGAACAGTCTGCTGCACCCGGCCTCACCCTACTAGAATCTGAAGTCAAATGTCTTCTGTTTGCTGATGATCTGGTGCTTCTGTCCCCATCCAAGGAGGGCCTACAGCAGCACCTAGATCTTCTGCACAGATTCTGTCAGACCTGGGCCCTGACATTAAATCTCAGTAAAAAAAATATAATGGTGTCCCAAAAAAGGTCCAGTTGCCAAAACCACAAATATAAATTATATCTAGACACCGTTGCTCTAGAGCAGGGGTCGGGAACCTATGGCTCCCGAGCCAGGTGTGGCTCTTTTGATGATTGCATCTGGCTCGCAGATAAAACAAAATATTCTCACTTTTTATTTGATTTTTTGATTTTTTCCCCTTTTCTCCCCAATTTTCTTGGTATCCAATCGCTAGTAATTACTATCTTGTCTCATCGCTACAACTCCCGTACGGACTCGGGAGAGACGAAGGTCGAAAGCCATGCGTCCTCCGAAGCACAACCCAACCAAGCCGCACTGCTTCTTAACACAGCGCGCCTCCAACCCGGAAGCCAGCCGCACCAATGTGTCGGAGGAAACACCGTGCACCCGCCCCCCTCGGTTAGCGCGCACTGCGCCCGGCCTGCCACAGGAGTCGCTGGAGCACAATGAGACAAGGATATCCCTACCGGCCAAACCCTCCCTAACCCGGACGACGCTAAGCCAATTGTGCGTCGCCCCACGGACCTCCCGGTCGCGGCCGGCTGCGACAGAGCCTGGGCGCGAACCCAGAGACTCTGGTGGCGCAGCTAGCACTGCGATGGAGTGCTCTAGACCACTGCGCCACCCGGGAGGCCTATTCTCACTTGTTTTAATCCATCCATCGATTTTTCACTGCTCATGTCCTGTTCAGGGCTGCAGGAGCAATTGTCCATTATTTTAATTAAATGATACTGGCCTACGTTGGCCGTTGCTAGGTAAAACAGGTAAACGCCTCCTTTTGAATCAGTCTGCTCGGTCATTAGCTCAAAGCTAACCCTTCGACGAAGAAGATGGCGAAAAGAAAAAAAGATGACGAGTATCGTACATTTCAGGACAAATGGACGGAAGAATTCGCCTTTGTGAAGAGAGCAGGTTCTGCGGTGTGTCTAATTTGCAATGACAAAATTACAAAGCGGCACATCGACAAATTCAGAGGCTTATTATACTGACATTTAGTTGAATTCACTTTTAAAATATATTATATGGCTCTCACTGAAATAAATTTCCAAATTTTTTGCTTTCATGGCTCTCTTAGTCAAAAAGGTTCCCGACCCTTGCTCTAGAGCACAAAAAAAACTATACATACCTCGGCCTAAACATCAGCTCCACAGGTAACTTCCACAAAGTTGTGAACGATCTGAGAGACAAGGCAAGAAGGGCATTCTATGCCATCAAAGGCATATACAATTTGACATCCCAAATAGGATCTGGCTAAAAATACTTGAATCAGTTATAGAACCCATTGCCCTTTATGATTGTGAGGTCTGGGGTCCGCTCACCAACCAAGAATTCACAAAATGGGACAAACACCAAATTGAGACTCTGCATGCAGAATTCTGTTAAAATATCCTCTGTGTACAGTGTAAAACACCAAATAATGCATGCAGAGCAGAATTAGGCCGATACCCGCTAATTATCAAAATCCAGAAAAGAGCCGTTAAATTCTACAACCACCTAAAAGGAAGCAATTCCCAAACATTCCTTAACAAAGCCATCACCTTTGAGAGATGAACCTGGAGAAGAGTCCCCTAAGCAAGCTGATCCTGGGGCTCTGTTCACAAACACAACCCCCCCCCCCCCCAGAACCCCAGGACAGCAGCACAATTAGACCCAACCAAATCCTGAGAAAACAAAAAGATAATTACTTGACACATTGGAAAGAAGTAACAAAAAAACTGATCAAACTAGAATGATATTTGGCCTTAAACAGAGAGTACACAGTGGCAGAATACCTGACCACTGTGACTGACCCAAACTTAAGTAAAGATTAGACTATGTACAGACTCGGTGAGCATAGCCTTGCTATTGAGAAAGGCCTCATAAGGCAGACCTGACTCTCAAGAGAAGACAGGCTATGTGCACACTGCCCACAAAATGAGGTGGAAACTGAGCTACGCTTCCCAAACTCCGGTCAAATGTATGACCATATTAGAGAAACATATTTCCCTCAGATTACACAGATCCACAAAGAATTTGAAAACAAACCCAATTTCAATAAAGTCCCATATCTACTGAGTGAAATACCACAGTGTGCCATCACAGCAGCAAGATCTGTGACCTGTTGCCACAAGAAAAGGGCAACCAGTGAAGAACAAACACCTTTGTAAATACAAATCCATATTTATGTTTATTTATTTTCCCTTTTGTACTTTAACTATCTGCACATCGTTACAACACTATATATAGACATAATATGACATTTGAAATGTCATACACAGAATCATCTAGAATGTCGTTGTAGCGTTAAGATATCCCTACACTGGAACCAAGGGGCTTAGCCCTATCCATGAAAAACAGCCCCAGACCATTATTCCTCCTCCACCAAACTTTACAGTTGGCACTATGCATTGGGGCAGGTAGCGTTCTCCTGGCATCCGCCAAACCCAGATTAGTCCGTCGGACTGCCAGATGGTGAAGTGTGATTCATCCAGAGAATGCGTTTCCACTGCTCCGGAGTCCAATGGCGGCAAGCATTACACCACTCCAGCCGACGCTTGGCATTGCGCATGGTGATTTTAGGCTGCTCGGCCGTGGAAACCCATTTCATGAAGCTCCGGACGAACAGTTATTGTGCTGACGTTGCTTCCAGGGGCAGTTTGTAACTCGGAAGTGAGTGTTGCAACCGAGGACAGATTATTTTTACGCGCTACGTGCTTCAGCACTCGCCGGTCACGTTCTGCGAGCTTATGTGGCCTACCACTTTGCGGCTGAGCCGTTCTTGCTCCTAGTCGTTTCCACTTCACAAAAACAGCACTTACAGTTGACCGGGGCAGCTCTAGCAGGGCAGAAATTTGACAAACATTTCTCTCTCTCTCTCCATTTTTCTCTCTCTCTCTCTCTCTCTCTCTCTCTCTCTCTCTCTCTCTCTCTCTCTCTCTCTCTCTCTCTCTCTCTCTGTCTCTCTCTGTCTCTACACTCTCTCTCGCTCTCTCTCTCTGTCTCTGCTCTCTCTCCCTCCCCCTCTCTGTCTCTACTCTCTCTCTCTCTGTCTCTCTGTCTCTCTCTCTCTCTTCACTCAGATAGAGTAGTGTTGACACTACCCCAGCTGAAGGATTTGTGCTTCTTGAATTTATCCGTCCCAGGAGTGTGACAAGATCACTGACATCTCCCCAAAAATATGTCCCACTAAGCAAACATTGCATTGGCACGAATTCCTCACTTTTCACTGCGTGTGCGTTTTAGCGATTCAAGCACTTTCAGTTGGGAAATGAATTTGATTCAAGGCCTGAACTGTGCCCATAGATTCTAACATTCTGAGTATGTCCATTCTGTGAAGGTCTGTGTTCACAGTGCAGTTTGCAACGGTCACGTTCTTGGGGGATGATTGATTGATAAGAGAATCGTGTCTCAGGTCAGATTTTTTAGTCGATGTTACTCAATGCCAATCAAAGTTCAAAGGGCACGAAACATCACCATGAGGTGAGAGATAGAGCTTTGTCTTCTAAGCATGTTGACGTCAGAACTTCGAACTCATAATTAAGAAACTAGAATGCAGAACTCATAATTCAGAACATAGAACTTCATTTTGGATTGTTTTATGGATTGTCTGTATTGTGAATACTTAAATCCTAGAATTCAAACATGTGTTCTTGCAAGAGCTTAACCTAATTTTAGGTCACATTCAACTTGTCAAATCAATATGATTGCATGTTTTTTGTTTCAAAATACAACAACATGCAAGAGATAGACCAACATCCTTTTACATAACGTACGGATTGTTCTGGAAGACATACAATATAAATACAAAAGTATGTGGACACCCCTTCAAATGAGTGTATTCAGCTATTTCAGCCACACCCATTGCTGACAGTGTCACGCCCTGATCTGTTTCACCTGTCCTTGTGTTTGTCTCCACCCCCCTCCAGGTGTCGCCCATCTTCCCCATTATCCCCTGGGTACTTATACCTGTGCTCTCTGTTTGTCTGTTGCCTGTTTGTCAAGTCAACCAGCATTTTGTCTCAGCTAATGCTTTTCCCCAGTTTTCTCTTTTTCTTCACCTCCTGGTTTTGGCCCATGCCCGTCCTGACTCTGAGCCCGCCTGCCTGACCTCTCTGTCTGCTCCTGGGGCTGCCTGACCTCTCTGTCTGCTCCTGAGGCTGCCTGACCTCTCTGTCTGCCCCTGAGGCTGCCTGACCTCTCTGTCTGCTCCTGGGGCTGCTTGACCTCTCTGTCTGCTCCTGAGGCTGCCTGACCTCTCTGTCTGCTCCTGAGGCTGCCTGACCTCTCTGTCTGCTCCTGAGGCTGCCTGACCTCTCTGTCTGCTCCTGAGGCTGCCTGACCTCTCTGTCTGCTCCTGAGGCTGCCTGCCATCTTGTACTGTTGCCCACTACTCTAGATTATCGACCCCTGCTTGCTTTGACCTGTCGTTTGCCTGCCCCTATTGCTGTAATAAACATTTCGACTTCAACACAGTCTGCATTTGGGTCTTACCTGAAACCAGATGGACAGGTGTATAAAATAGAGCACACAGCCATGCAATCGCCATACACACACATCGGCAGTAGAATGTCCTTACTGAAGAGCTCAGTGACTTTCAACGTGGCACCATCATAGGATGCCACCTTTCCAACAAGTCAGTTCATCAAATTTCTGCCCTGCTAGAGCTGCCCCATTCAACTGTAAATGCTTTTATTGTGAAGTGGAAACGTGGAGGAGCAACAACGGCTCAGCCACTAAGTGGTAGACCACACAAGCTCACAGAATGGGACCGGCGAGTGTTGAAGCGCTTAGCGTAAAAATCGTCTGTCCTCTCTTGCAACAAGTTCCAAACTGCATCCTGAATCAACGTCAGCACAAGAACTGTTCGTCGGGAGCTTCATGTAATGGGTTTCCATGGCCGAGCAGCCACACACAAGCCTAAGATCACAATGTGCAATGCCAAGTGTTGTTGGCTGGAACATGCAATCATATTGATTTGACAAGTTAAATATGACCTAAAATTAGGTTAAAGCTCTTGCAAGAACACATGTTTGAATTCTAGGATTTAAGTATTAAACTACCAACGGGACATTAAAAACTGTAACATCTTATGCTTCACAGAGTCGTGGCTGAACGACGACAATATCAACATACAGCTGGCTGGTTATACGATGTACCGGCAGGAGAGAACAGCGGCGTCTGGTAAGACAAGGGGTGGCGGTCTATGTATTTTTGTAAACAACAGTTGGTGTACGATATCTAAGGAAGTCACGAGCTATTCCTCGCCTGAGGTAGAGTTTCTCATGATAAGAAAAGCCAAGGCTAGCTTTTTCAAGCAGAAATTTGCTTCCTGCAACACGAACTCAAAAAAGTTCTGGGACACTGTAAAGTCCATGGAGAATAAGAACACCTCCTCCCAGCTGCCCACTGCACTGAGGATAAGAAACTCTGTCACCACCGATAAATCCACTATAATTGAGAATTTCAAAAAAAAAAATTCTACAGCTGGCCATGCTTTCCACTTGGCTCCCCTACCCCGGTCAACTTCCCGGCACCCCCCACAGCAACTTGCCCAAGCCTTCCCCATTTCTCCTCCTCCCAAATCCAGTCAGCTGATATTCTGAAAGAGCTGCAAAATCTGGACCCCTACAAATCAGCCGTGCTAGACAATCTGGACCCTCTCTTTCTAAAATGATCTGCCGAAATTGTTGCAACCCCTATTACTAGCCTGTTCAACCTCTCTTTCGTGTCGTCTGAGATTCCCAAAGATTGGAAAACAGCTGCGGTTATCCCCCTCTTCAAAGGGGGGAAAAACTCTTGACCCAAACTGCTACAGACCTATATCTATCCTACCCTGCCTTTCTAAGGTCTTCGAAAGCCAAGTTAACAAACAGATCACCGACCATTTCGAATCCCACCGCACCTTCTCCGCTATGCAATCTGGTTTCAGAGCTGGTCATGGGTGCATCTCAGCCACGCTCAAGGTCCTAAACGATATCTTAACCGCCATCGATAAGAAACAATACTGTGCAGCCGTATTCATTGACCAGGCCAAGGCTTTCGACTCTGTCAATCACCACATCCTCATCGGCAGACTCGACAGCCTTGGTCTCTCAAATGATTGCTTAGCCTGGTTCACCAACTACTTCTTTGATAGAGTTCAGTGTGTCAAATCGGAGGGCCTGTTGTCCGGGCCTCTGGCAGTCTCTATGAGGGTGCCATAGGGTTCAATTCTTGGGCCGACTCTTCTCTGTATACATCAATGATGTCGCTCTTGCTGCTGGTGAGTCTCTGATCCACCTCTACGCAGACGACACCATTCTGTATACTTCTGGCCCTTCTTTGGACACTGTGTTAACAACCCTCCAGGCGAGCTTCAATGCCATACAGCTCTCATTTTGTGGCCTCCAACTACTCTTAAATACAAGTAAAACTAAATGCATGCTCTTCAACCGATCGCTGCCTGCACCTGCCCGCCCGTCCAGCATCACTACTTTGGACGGTTCTGACTTAGAATATGTGGACAACTACAAATACCTAGGTGTCTGGTTAGACTTTAAACTCTCCTTCCATACTCACATCAAACATCTCCAATTCAAAGTTAAATCTAAAATTGGCTTCCTATTTCGCAACAAAGCATCCTTCACTCAAGCTGCCAAACATACCCTCGTAAAACTGACCATCCTACCGATCCTCGACTTCGGCGATGTAATTTACAAAATAGCCTCCAATACCCTACTCAATAAATTGGATGTAGTCTATCACAGTGCCATCCGTTTTGTCACCAAAGCCCCATATACTACCCACCACTGCAACCTGTACACTCTCGTTGGCTGGCCCTCGCTTCATACTCGTCGCCAAACCCACTGGCTCCAGGTCATCTACAAGACTCTGCTAGGTAAAGTCCCCCTTATCTCAGCTCACTGGTCACCATAGCAGCACCCACCTGTAGCTCGTGCTCCAGCAGGTATATTTCTCTGGTCACCCCCAAAACAATTCCTCCTTTGGCCGCCTCTCCTTCCAGTTCTCTGCTACTAATGACTGGAACGAACTACAAAAATCTCTGAAACTGGAAACACTTATCTCCCTCACTAGCTTTAAGCACCAGCTGTCAGAGCAGCTCACAGATTACTGCCCCTGTACATAGCCCATCTATAATTTAGTCCAAACTACCTCTTCCCCTACTGTATTTATTTATTTATTTTGCTCCTTTGCATCCCATTATTTCTATTTCTACTTTGCATTCTTCCACTGCAAATCTACCATTCCAGTGTTTTACTTGCTATATTGTATTTACTTCGCCACCTTGGCCTTTTTTTGCCTTTACCTGCCTTATCTCACCTCATTTGCTCACATTGTATATAGACTTATTTTTCTACTGTATTATTGACTGTATGTTTGTTTTACTCCATGTGTAACTCTGTGTTGTTGTATGTGTCGAACTGCTTTGCTTTATCTTGGCCAGGTCGCAATTGTAAATGATAACTTGTTCTCAACTTGCCTACCTGGTTAAATAAAGGTGAAATAAAATTAAATCAAAAATAAGCTGCAGACCACGTTACCTTCCAAGCATTTACCTAGCGGTTTCTTTGTAGCTGTTTACATACCGCCACAGTCACAGGCTGGCACAAAGATAGCATTGAATGTGTTGTATTCATAAGCAAACAAGAAAAAGCTCATCCAGAGGTGGCGCTCCTAGTGGCCGGGGACTTTAATGCAGGGAAACTTAAATCGGTTTTACCAAATTTCTATCAGCATGTTAAATGTGCAACCAGAGGGAAAAGAACTCTGGACCACCACCTGATCACCGACAACAACGAGACAGCCCATAGGGAGGAGGTCAGAGACCTGGCCGTGTGATGCCAGGACAACAACCTCTCCCTCAACGTGATCAAGACGAAGGAGATGATTGTGGATGACAGGAAAAGGAGGACCGAGCACGCCCCCATTCACATCGATGGTGCTGTAGTGGAGCAGGTGGAGAGCTTCAAGTTCCTTGGTCTCCACATTACCAACAAACTAAGATGGTCCAAGTACACCATGACAGTCGTGAAGAAGGCACGACAAAGCCTATTCCCCCTCAGGAGACTGAAAAGATTTGGCATAGGACCCCAGATCCTCAAAAGGTTCTACAGCTGCACCATCGAGAGCATCCTGACTGGTTGCATCACTGCCTGGTGTGGCAACTGCTCGGCCTCCGACCGCGAGGCACTACAGAGGGTAGTGCGAACGGCCCAGTACATCACTGGGGCCAAGCTTCCTGCCATCCAGGAACTCTATACCAGGCGGTGTCAGAGGAAGGCCTTAAAAATTGTCAAAGACCCCAGCCACCCTCGTCATAGACTGTTCTGTCTGCTACCACACAGCAATTGGTACCGGAGTGCCAAGTATAGGTCCAAGATGCTTCTAAACAGCTTCTACCCCCAAGCCATAAGACTCCTGAACATCTAGTGAAATGGCTACCCGGACTATTTGCATTTGATTTGTAAAGCTTGCCGCTATTGGACTCTGGAGCAGTGGAAATGTGTTCTCTGGAGTGAAGAATCACGCTTCACCATCTGGCAGTCCGACGGACGAATCTGGGTTTGGCAGATGCCAGGAAAACGCTTTGCTGCCCGAATGCATAGTGCCAACTGTAAAGTTTGGTGGATGAGGAATAATGGTCTGGGGCTGTTTTTCATGGTTCAGGCCCCTTAGTTCCAGTGAAGGGAAATCTTAACTCTACAACATACAATGACATTCTGGATGATTCTGTACTTCCAACTTTGTGGCAACAGTTTGGGGCAGGCCCTTTCCTGTTTCAGCATGACAATGCCCCCTGCGCACAAAGCGTAGTCCATACAGAAACGGTTTGTTGAGATCGGTCTGGAAGAACTTGACTGGCCTGCACATAGCCGTGATCTCAACCCCATCGAACACCTTTGGGATGTATTGGAACGCCAACTGCGAGCCAGGCCTAATCGTCTAACATCTGTGCCTGACCTCTTGTGGCTGAATGAAACCAAGTCCCCACATCAATGTTCCAACATCTAGTGAAAAGCCTTCCCAGAAGAGTGGAGGCTGTTGTAGCAGCAAATGGGGGGGACCAACTCCATATTAATGCCCATGATTTTCGACAAGCAGGTGTCCACATACTTTCGGGCCTGTAGTGTACTTTCATCCGTGTTGCTTGAATATAGGTGAAAGGTAAAGGAAGGTTCCCTTTGAGAAACACAGATAACAGTATGTTCTATATGCCCTCTCCAGACTCTATTCTGAATGTGGAACACTGCAATCCAGATGACAGAGTCAGTGAGTCAGACGGAAAGGCAGGACCTTTGGTTTGCCTGACCCGGTTCTAAACCCGGTTCTAAACACTGTTCTCTCTCTGCGGTCTGTTCTCCTCGTGATTTCTTCATGACCAGGCTCTTATGCAGATGTGATGACTCACACGGTTTCTCACTCACGCTTTCATGATGCACACATTCCAGGAATCAATTCAATTCAGTCAACTTTATTGACATGGAGACTTAAATGACTTACATTGTCAAAGTATACATATAACAAAAAGGTGGGACCAACAGCAACAATAATAGCAGTAGTGGATGTGGGATTACCATTAACAATATTACATCTATACAGTCAGCTCAGTCATAAAAAAATCCTTTAGTCCCTAGATGTGTTACTTAGTAGTGTGTGTGTGTGTGTGTGTGTGTGTGTGTGTGTGTGTGTGTGTGTGTGTGTGTGTGTGTGTGTGTGTGTGTGTGTGTGTGTGTTTGTGTGTTTGTGTGTGTGTTGGGGGGAGTGATGAGGAAGATAAGGAATAACAATGTCGCCCCTTAGCACTAATCTCAGGTCAGATTGACAGTTCCTCCTCTAATGGTTATGGCAAGAATAGATACTCGATCTGTGTCTAAGGGTAACTTTTCTTATCATTTATGAAGAGGACTTTCTATCTTAACTCTCCCCCTTCAACCCCCACCCTTCAACCCCCCCATCATTATTCAACCTCCCCTTCCCCCCTCACCCTTTCAACCTCCCCTCCCCATCATTATTCAACCTCCCCCCTTCCACCTCCCCTTCGCCCCCCCCCCCTCACTTTCACGTCCATGCCAGCAGTGTCTGTATTGCAGGTGTGTGTGTGTGTGTGTGTGCATTTGTGTGTGTACTGCTGTACTGTTCTGTTGACTCACGGTTTAGGGCCCCGTCTAGAGAAAAGCTGATCAGAACGATCTTCAAACTTTGAACAAACACGTGATGAGAGAGAGAGAGACAGCGAGAAAGAGAGCGAGAGAGACAGCGAGAAAGAGAGAGAGACAGCGAGAGCGAGAGAGACAGCAAGAGAGAGAGAGACAGCAAGAGAGAGAGAGACAGCAAGAGAGAGAGAGACAGCAAGAGAGAGAGACAGCAAGAGAGAGAGACAGCAAGAGAGAGAGACAGCAAGAGAGAGAGACATAGAGAGAGAGAGACATAGAGAGAGAGAGCGAGAGAGAGAGACAGCAAGAGAGAGACAGCAAGAGAGAGAGAGAGAGACACCAAGAGATAGAGAGAGAGAGAGAGAGAGAGGAAGGGGGACTATAAAGAGGATGGGACAATCTACTTCTGCAGAGAGAAGAGAGATCCCACCAGAGCTCCAGTTACTGAGGACACAGTACAATACCTGTTGAAAAGTTCTATCTACTCTACTTCTGTCTTTCTATATCATCTGACCTACTCCAACATGCAGGACCGTCAACACTACTTCATGATAGCCTTCACATGGTTCCTGGTGTTTCTGGTGCTCGGTCCGCAGGTAAGACCAAGCCTTTATTTTAGAGTTTCTTCATTTGTGAAATATCTTTGGACACAGTCAAAGTGAACATGCAACCTCAAACAATACAGGGTTAGGTCCATGCGAGGAACTTGAAAATGTGGAAAGAATTGAAAAATGTATCAGCAGTGGAAGTTCCTTACAATCTCAGGAGTTAATCTCCGTTTAAATGTAAAATACATATTTACTGCGAGAAATATTGTGGTGAGATTTAATTTGTCATCTTTTTAAAATGTATTTTTTATTTTATAAGTCAGGAACAACGATAGCTCATTGACTATATCTGTGTTTGTCTATCAGGCGTCTGCCTGCTCTGTTCCCTCCCTAGACGTTCTACGGAACTTTGGAACAGCCAACCCTTTAGAATAATTTTAAAATATAGACATTATATATATTTAGCATTGCTGTATACCGTTGCTGAGTATTAGCAGTGTACAATATAACCACCTCAAACAGATAATGAATGTAAAGAATTTGACTGAATAGTTTGATGTTAAGTGATTTATTTTATTTTATCAGAGTGAGCATACTCCCACTAGACATTCATAATGTTTATGTAGGATATATGTACTTAGCTGTCTCTACCTTTGTCTCTAACTGTCTGTACTGTTGGATCTCTCTTCATTGACTATATCTGTACGTTTCAATCAGTCGTCTGCCAGCCCTGTTCCGTCTGTGGATGTCCCACCCAGCTCTGGTCATCTCCAGCCAGAAGGTCAGAGGGCACTGAAGCGGATGGCTCGTATGACCCCGTTGTGGAGGACCATGGGTACTAAACCCTACGGGGCGTACTGTCTAAACAACTACGAGTGCTCCACTGGAATCTGCAGGTAACGTATCTGTCACACACACCTGGGCAACACTTGTGTGTCATAACTAATCATACGTTACAGTACCAAGGTACCACACCTGGGCAACACTTGTGTGTCATAACTAATCGTACGTTACAGTACCAAGGTACCACACCTGGGCAACACTTGTGTGTCATAACTAATGGTACGTTACAGTACCAAGGTACCACTCTGCTGCTGCATGACTCCACTACATTGTTGACTTGACCTTGTCTTATTTGTCTCCCAGTTGCATGTATGAAAGTAGATTCTTGCCCAGTATGTCAGTCAGGCCATTTTGTCTAGTCTTCTTTTGTGAAACAAGGGGTTAATGTCTCATAAAGATCCCATTGACTCGCTTTTCATTTAATAGAGCTGAACAAAAAAAACAACATGTTGTTGATTCATTAAAAAAAAAATGTATCTACTGTCCCCTCCCCTCTCTCTCTCTCTCTCTCAACCCCCTCTCTTACCTCTCCTTCCCCCCTCTCTCTCTCTCTCTCAACCCTCTCTCTCTCCTCTCCTTCCCCCCTCTCACCCTCTCCTCTCCTCTCCTCTCCTCTCCTCTCCTCTCCTCTCCTCTCTTCTCCAGGGGGGGCCACTGCATGTTCAGCCAACCCATAAAGTCCTAGAAGAGAAGACGGAGTAACGCTCCCAACATGTTTCCCAATCTGTTCTCCATGGACCCTCCCTCTCCTCTACATAGCCAAACATGCAGACATTATGTGGCGTGACATCTATCTATGCAAAACAATCTGTGTATTCATAAGGTATAGCTGAAGTATGAGAAGGGTTAACATATCTTAAAGGAAGGGTTGAGGTATACCTAAAATATAAATATTCCTTAAGATTTCGCTTAGGCAAAGGGGATTGTTATATTTCACTCTATCTTTCTGACTTTACCAAAGTAAGCGGATGAGATGCTGATAAGGGCAAGCGTTAGCCTAATATGACAGGGTTAAAGCATCTTTCACAAACCCCTTATTAAGATGTTCCTAAGAATATATCGTCCTTTAGGATTTTCCTTAGGCAAAAGGGAGGGTTACACTCTTAGGAAAAATAATTCCAAAAGGGTTCTTCGGGTGTCCCCGTAGGAGAACCCTTTCTGGTTCCAGGGAGAACCCTTTCTGGTTCCAGGTAGAAAGGGTTCTCCTATGAGAACAGCCAAAGAACACTTTTGTGTTCTAGATAACACTTTTTTGTTCTAAGAGTGAAGATGTGATATTAAATGCTAGCTTTTGGACCGTACCAAGGGGAACAGCATGTCAATGTGACAGACACATGGATTTTTGGTTATAAGGTTGTTCAATATTTCTACTAATATTTCATACAGGGTGCTGGCCAGAGACAAACAGCAGCTAGGCGCCGAAACATAGCCTTTCAAAGTGCTTCACCAAATGTTAACAGTCAACACACTCACATTCAACGTAATGGTGACTATATTCGCTTTGCCATCGAGGAATTTATCCTCCAACTATATCTGCCATGCAGTATCAGTTCAATCGGATTAGATGACGTGGCCTTTAAAAAAAATCCGAATCAGATACATTTTCATTGTACACGCATCCTACTTTGATCATACTTGATAGTGACGTGGTGAGATAGGCAATGTCATAACGTCAGACTTTGGAACTTTGTGTTCTGGGTAAAATATTTTTTTTTTTTAAAGAGAGTGAAAAAGGGAAAGGGAGAGAGAGAAACCGAAGTGTCATTGAACCAGAGATAGAGGGGGAGAGAGGGAGGGACCGAGATAGATAGATAGAGAGTGAGAGTGAGAACAGACATGGAGCAATGGTTATGTGTAATGATTGACCTCACCTTTGACCTCTAGGCCAGATGTTTTATGCATATAGAGATGTACTAGAGAGCTCATCTCCTGTCTTTGCAATGGCCTTTGGTCCAAGTGCTCTCTATCCAACTTCATGTTTATGCATGCTCACTTTTTTCTACTTTTTATATATAGAAACATATTTAAATCGTTTTCATATATGTATTTACTGTATGTATGTAATTAAACAAATATTTATATAGTAGTCAGTATTTTGTGAGATTACAACTAGTCTCAAGGTTGGGAATTATGTTAAGTCTGTGGTCTGATGAACAGCATCAAAATGCTATATTTTTTATTAAGATTTCTTATTTATACCATTTGTTATCATTCGTACTCATTTGAACAAATGTCATTAAAGTATCTTATTCGTTGTATTATACGTACTTAAACTACATGGTTGCCATAGATACCAACGTATATCAATCTCCTCTGGTCACAAAACAATGTGCAATACAAAATAAAGAGTGTTCTTAAATTACCAGATTTTCCTTTGTCTTTATGAGCCCCTTTTCAGTGTGTCTAATACAGTCTACTACTATCAGTCTTTTCAGTGTGTCTAATACAGTCTACTACTATCAGTCTTTTCAGTGTGTCTAATACAGTCTACTAATATCAGTCTTTTCAGTGTGTCTACTACAGTCTACTAATATCAGTCTTTTCAGTGTGTCTACTACAGTCTACTAATATCAGTCTTTTCAGTGTGTCTACTACAGTCTACTACTATCAGTCTTTTCAGTGTGTCTAATACAGTCTACTACTATCAGTCTTTTCAGTGTGTCTAATACAGTCTACTAATATCAGTCTTTTCAGTGTGTCTAATACAGTCTACTAATATCAGTCTTTTCAGTGTGTCTACTACAGTCTACTAATATCAGTCTTTTCAGTGTGTCTACTACAGTCTACTACTATCAGTCTTTTCAGTGTGTCTACTACAGTCTACTACTATCAGTCTTTTCAGTGTGTCTACTACAGTCTACTAATATCAGTCTTTTCAGTGTGTCTACTACAGTCTACTAATATCAGTCTCTTATTATTCTTGTATTTTCATAACGCAAACTTTGGAAATAAAGAATAGACGTTGTTTACATATTTGTGAAATGTTTGTACATATGTAGGATCTTAATTTGACCGGTATTGTCACAGCAAAAATAATCCTGCACCAACAGGATTTGAGTCCATAAAGTTGCTTGATCGGCAGTTAGGCTATTAGCTGGCCAAAACTAGACTACATGAAAAGTGCAATACTGATAATGTAACTGTGTGTTAATGTGGGTTTTCAGTGAATTTATATGAGTCATGAACCTCATCTGCATTTCCTGCAGTGCAGGAAGAGAGATCGAATTAAGATCCGACAACTGTACAAGATTACCCGAACACGCTGTAAAACTCAACGGTCTACATACTTCTGGCTTTGAGCACGCATCACAAATACTATTTTTGCCCGAAAAATTATTTCCAAGTCAGTTAGAAAATATCAAGGTTTGAAATGAGATGCTACAAAACCAATAAAAATACTGCGAAGAGAAATACATTTGACTTTAGTTTTCTAACCAAACTGCAATGCAGGGTATATTAAATACAGTTCATCATGATCTATTGTGGCATGGAGAAATAATGACTGTGTGCAACCCATATGGTTTCATAGACATGCACAGCATAGGTATTTGAGATTGCTACAGATGTAAGATCTTAATTAGACCTATTTTGTCACAGCAAAATAATCCTGCAGCAACAGGATTTGAACGTTTAGTCCATAATGTTGCTTGATTGGTTCGTTAGGCTACATGATGCAATACTAAGTGCAATATTCTTAATATAACCGTGCACTAGTGTTTTCAGTGAATTTATATCATCACAAAGCTCATCTGCAGGAAAATTCTCAGCAAGGAAATAGTGATCAAATTAAGATCCTTCATCTGTAGGTCTACTGTTTCTTGCACAATGTCAGGGTCAGCCAAGTATGTATCATAGAGAGAGATAGAATAGTGGTGATCAGAGACCAGTTAGCTGAGATGGTCTCTTTCTTGCTTCTCTCTCTCTCTCTCTGTCTCCCTCTCTCTCTCTCGCTTCCCCTCTCTCTCTGTCTCTGTCTCTGAATTAAATTAGCTTTATTGGCATGACATAAGAATGTACATATTGCCAAAGTTTACTTTGGTAATCAATATTGTCAACGGGACAACAGTGACAGCAATAATCAAGGGTTAAAATAACCATACAATGGACGATAACAATAACAAAGGCATAGAGAACATGTACAGGTTGGTTGGCCTGTCAGACACTGTCCCTCATCTTATGGCAGGCTGCAATGTAGTGCTCTGCCAACCCACAGCTCTCTGCGTCCTCCCCCAACAGGACGGGGAGCCTATTCTCATCAGAGAGGCCTTTGAAACCACTCTCTAATTGTTTTATATTCTTGACATTGTATCAGGAAATGCAGCTCTGTCTCAGGTTCTGCTGTGGTGCAGTGGCATGCGCGCACGTGTGTGTGTGTGTGTGTGTGTGTGTGTGTGTGTGTGTGTGTGTGTGTGTGTGTGTGTGTGTGTGTGTGTGTGTGTGTGTGTGTGTGTGTGTGTGTGTGTGTGTGTGTGTACACACATGTACATGTGTCAAACAGACATCCCATTAAATAATTGTATTGTTGTTCCCCTGAGCTCTCTATGGGACAGGATGCGTCCCAAAATGGCACCCTATTCCCTTTGTAGTGCACTACTTTCACCAGAGCCCTATGAGCCCGAGTCATATGTAGTGCACTACTTTTCACAAGAGTCCTATGGGCCCGAGTCATATGTAGTGCATTATCGGAGGGAATAGGGTGCCACTTGGGACATAGACTGGGGCTATGAACCAATGAGTCACAAAGACAACCAGCATGCCTGGAGCTCAGAGGAGGTCTTCACTCCAACCCAGATGATCTACCCACAGACGAGCCTCCATCCTAGGATCCACTGGAGGAGCGGAGAGATGGGGGGGTGGAGACGTAGGGTGGAGGAGAGGTGGGGTGGAGCAGTGGTGGGGTGGAGGAGAGATGGGGGGGGGGGACGTGGGGTGGAGCAGTGGAAGGGTGGAGGAGAGGAGGGGTAGAGGAGAGGAGGGGTAGAGGGGTGAAGGAGAAGAGGGGTAGAGGAGAGGAGGGGTAGAGGGGTGAAGGAGTCTAGGGGTAGAGGATAGGAGGGGTAGAGGGGTGAAGGAGAGGAGGGGTAGACGAGAGGAGAGGAGGGGTAGAGGGTGAAGGAGAGGAGGGGTAGAGGAGAGGAGGGGTAGAGGAGGTAGAGGAGAGGAGGGGTAGAGGAGGTAGAGGAGAGGAGGGGTAGAGGAGAGGAGGGGTAGAGGAGGTAGAGGAGAGGAGGGGTAGAGGAGAGGAGGGGTAGAGGGGTGAAGGAGAAGAGGGGTGAAGGAGAGGAGGGGTAGAGGGGTGAAGGAGAGGAGGGGTAGAGGAGAGGAAGGGGGTGAAGGAGAGGAGGGGTAGAGGAGAGGAGGGGTAAAGGAGGGGTGGAGGAGAGGAGGGGTGAAGGTGAAGGAGAGGAGGGGTAGAGGAGAGGAGGGGTAGAGGGGTGAAGGAGAGGAGGGGTAGAGGGGTGAAGGAGAGGAGGGGTAGAGGAGAGGAGGGGTAGAGGGGTGAAGGAGGGGTGGAGGAGAGGAGGGGTAGAAAAGGAGAGGAGGGGAAGACAGAGGAGAGGAGGGGTAGAGGGGTGAAGAAGAGGAGGGGTAGAGGGGTGAAGGAGAGGAGCGGTAGAGGAGAGGAGGGGTAGAGGGGTGAAGGAGGGGTGGAGGAGAGGAGGGGTAGAGGAGAGGAGGGGCAGAGGAGGGGTGGAGGAGGAGAGGAGGGGTAGAGGAGAGGTAGAGGAGGGGTGGAGGGATAGAGGAAAGGTGGAGGAGGAGAGGAGGGTTGGTGGAGGGGTGGGGGAGAGGAGAGGTAGAGGAGGGGTGGAGGGACAGAGGAAAGGTGGAGGAGGAGAGGAGGGGTGGAGAGGAGGGGTGGTGGAGGAGAGGAGGGGTAGAGGAGAGGTAGAGGAGGGGTGGAGGGATAAAGGAAAGGTGGAAGAGGAGAGGAGGGTTGGTGGAGGGGTGGGGGAGAGGAGAGGTAGAGGAGGGGTGGAGGGATAGAGGAAAGGTGGAGGAGGAGAGGAGGGGTGGAGAGGAGGGGTGGTGGAGGAGAGGTAGAGGAAAGAACCTCTTTACTCATCTGTGCTGTTGAACACTCAGTGAGCACTAGACAACCACTCGTAGAACACGCTGGCGGCTATACACAGGTACACACACACACACACACACACACACACACACACACACACACACACACACACACACACACACACACACACGGGACTGTGGTATTGAAACGTGTCTCTACCGCCCCCTCCTGGTTAACACAGTGTAGTCAATACACTGAACCAGTTCCTTTTTTATGCACAAAATACACAGTTGAAGTTGGAAGTTTACATACATCTTAGCCAAATACATTTAAACTCAGTTTTTCACAATTCCTGACATTTAATCCTTGTAAAAATTCCCTGTCTTAGGTCAGTTAGGATCACCTCTTTATTTTAAGAATGTGAAATGTCAGAATAATAGTGGAGAGAAGGATTTATTTCAGCTTTAATTTCTTTCATCACATTCCCAGTGGGTCAGAAGTTTATATACACTCAATTAGTATTTGGTATAATTGCCTTTAAATTGTTTAACTTGGGTCAAACGTTTCATGTAGCCTTCCACAAGCTTCCCACAATAAGTTGGGTGAATTTTGTCCCATTCCTCTTGACAGAGCTGGTGTAACTGAGTCAGGTTTGTAGGCCTCCTTGCTCGCACACGCTTTTTCAGTTCTGCCCACACATTTTCTATAGGATTGAGGTCAGGGCTTTGTGATGGCCACTCCAATACCTTGACTTTGTTGTCCTTAAGCCATTTTGCCACAACTTTGGAAGTATGCTTGGGATCATTGTCCATTTGGAGACCCATTTGCGACCAAGCTTTAACTTCCTGACTGATGTCTTGAGATGTTGCTTCAATATATCCACATATTTTTCCTACCTCATGATGCCATCTATTTTGTGAAGTGCACCAGTCCCTCCTGCAGCAAAGCACCCCCACAACATGATGCTGCCACCCCCGTGCTTCACGGTTGGGATGGTGTTCTTCGGCTTGCAAGATCCCCCTTTTTCCTCCTAACATAACGATGGTCATTATGGCCAAACAGTTCTATTTTTGTTTCATCAGACCAGAGGACATTTCTCCAGAAAAGTATGATCTTTGTCCCCATGTGCAAATGCAAACCGTAGTCAGGCTTTTTTATGGTGGTTTTGGAGCAGGGGCTTCTTCCTTACTGAGCGGCCTTTCAGGTTATGTCGATATAGGACTCGTTTTACTGTGGATATAGATACTTTTGTACCGATTTCCTCCAGCATCTTCACAAGGTCCTTTGCTGTTGTTCTGGGATTGATTTGCACTTTTCGCACCAAAGTATGTAAATCTCTAGGAGACAGAACGCGTCTCCTTCCTGAGCGGTATGACGGCTGCATGGTCCCATGGTGTTTATACTTGCATACTATTCTATGTACAGATGAACATGGTACCTTCAGGCGTTTGGAAAATTGCTCCTAAGGATGAACCAGACTTCTGGAGGTCTACAATTTATTTTCTGAGGTCTTGGCTGATTTTTTTTGATTTTCCCATGATGCCAAGCAAAGAAGCACTGCGTTTGAAAGATAGGCCTTGAAATACTTCCACATGTACACTTCCAATTGACTCAAATTATGTCAATTAGCCTATCAGAAGCTTCTAAAGCCATGACCACATTTTCTGGAATTTTCCAAGCTGTTTAAAGGCAGTCAAATTAGTGTATGTAAACTTCTGACCCACTGGAATTGTGATACAGTGAAATAATCTCTCTGTAAACAATTGTTGGGAAAATTACTTGTGTCATGCACAAAGTAGATGTCCTAATCGACTTGCCTAAACTATAGTTTGTTAACAAGAAATGTGTGGAGTGGTTGAAAAACAAGTTTTAATGACTCCAACCTAAGTGTATGTAAACTTCCGACTTCAACTGTATATACTGTATTCTAGTCAAGGCTTATCCTATTCGTCTATTGCTGTACATAGGCTATTCTTCAGATATGCTACATATTCTATCCATCTGCTGTCCATATTGTCTACACATACCATCACACACATTATATATATTTATAAAACGGGTTGGTCTAATCCTGAATGCTGATTGGTTAAAAGCGCATTCCAGCCATTGTCTATTCCACAAGTTACCACCGGCTAAATCTATGACGTTGAAATACCTATTTACTCTGTCCCATCTGACTGCGCAATCCACTGTCTCATCAGCCCAGCCAGGCAATTTATAAACTTGATATCCACTATAAAAAGCATCTAGACATTATTTCACATTTCTTTTAGACTAACATTTAGTTTTCAACAGCGGAAATTTGTATAAACCTTGCTGTCTCTCCGACATTTGCAATATTGTTTAAACATTCAAATTCAGTCTCCAACTGTCCCATAGTAATGAATTTGTACAGCAGGGACCGGGAGTCGGGAAGAGACAGAGCAGTAAAAATATATGTTTTGTCATACTGGTGGTATACCATCTGATATACCACGGCTGTCAGCCAATAGGCATTCTAGGGCTTGACCCACCCAGTTTAAAAATATTTAAGTGATAATGCCCCGAATGCCTATTGGCTGACAGCCGTGGTATATCATACCCTATACCACGGGTATGACAAAACATATATTTTTACTGCTCTAATTACGTTGGTAAATACTTTATGATAGCAATAAGGCACCTCGGAGATTTGTGGTACATCGCCAAAATACCACGGCTAATGGCTGTATCCAAGCACTCAGCGTTGCGCATAAAAACAGCCCTTAGCCGTGGCTACTTTGAAGAATCTCAAATATATTTTGATTGGTTTAAAACTTTTTTTGGTTACTACGTGATTCCATATGTGTTATTTCATTGTTTTGATGTATTCACTATTATTATACAATGTAGAAAACAGTAAAAATAAACTTTTGTCTGGTACTGTATATACATACACCTGCTCGTAAAACAATCGAACGCTCCAGTTCCACTGTCCTTGCAGACACCTAAAAACAAAACAGTTCCCTACATATTTCCAATAACACGCCCCAAATATCCCAGTGACTATACCATAATTATATCTTTATCAATTACGGATACATTATTTTGGTTATTGTTTCAGTTGTCAGTTTGATTGTGTAATAGTTGGAATAGTTTTGCACTCTTCCTGGTTTTAGTTCACACCATGTTCCATGAGTTAAGAGGATTTTTTTGTCGTCTGCAGAAACTCGCTGTCTGAAGAATTCGATAGCAACAAACGCGATACAGTCAAAGTACAGAGCAGTTTGTGTATGGCTGCTTTGCGTGTACCAGTTGATTCGTAGAACTTCTAGGTTGGAACAGCTGATGGTAGTCTTTTTTAGGATGATATCGAATTTCAACCTACAGTGTTAATTCTGTGCAGCCATAACTCGCTCATCGATATTATAACGTTTGGAGGCGGTGCGGCGATGGTAGACTACTACTGTAACATTTGTTATTTCGTCCGATGGTACATTGTAACTCGCCAGAACATTTAGCGTTACATTGTAGCTAAAGTTTTCTATCGCCTCTAAACTTCGTCTTGTTCGTCGTGTCAAACAATAGAGATATTTGTGAAGTAGGCTAATGCCGAAGCGAGTCTCGGGGAGAACTCGAACTTCCGTTTCTCGCTCAACAACGGATACGGACGATTATCATCACCCCAACAACATGAGAAGTCGAAGCAACTCGGGAGTGAAACTGGACAACTATGCCCGGATAGTGCATCAAACCATACTCCGACATCAAGTGAGGGTTGTTTATGTGTTGTCCCTTCTGCTAACGCTATATTTTTTTTAGGGCCATCCATTCTGACCTCTAAACTAACCTACTGTCTGTGGCGTTGGGACATGTTAACTGTTGCACACACTAGCTTGCAGAACATTCATGTTTACATAGCGTGATCATTGGTTTTAGAGAAAGCTCACAAAAGCTCCCCTTGAAACGACGTATCACTTATTCTTATTTATTTCTCTCTCTCTCAATTCAATTTCAATTTAGGGGTTTATTGGCATGGGAAACATATGTATACATTGTCAAAGCAAGTGAAATAGATTGTAAACAAAAATGAAATAAACAATAAAAAATTAACAGTAAATATTACTCACAAAAGGTCCAAAAGATTAAAGACATTTCAAATGTTATATTATGTATATATACAGTGTTGTAACGATGTTCAAATAGTTCAAAAGGGAAAATAAACAAACATAAATATGGGTTGTATTTACAATGTTTGTTCTTCACTGGTTGCCCTTTTCTGTGGCAACAGGTCACAAATCTTGCTGCTGTGGTTAAAAAAAAACATTTTTATTTTACATTTATTTAACTAGGTAAGTCAGTGAAGAACAAATTCTTATTTACAATGACGGCCTAATTCACGCAATAGATATGGGAGTTTATCAACTTTTGATTTGTTTTTGAATTATTTGTGGATCTGTGTAATCTGATGGAAATATGTCTCTCTAATATGGTCATACATTGGGCAGGAGGTTAGGAAGTGCAGCTCAGTTTCCACCTCATTTTGTGGGCAGTGTGCACACAGCCTGTCTACTCTTGAGAGCAAGGTCTGACTTTGACAGCCTTTCTCAATAGCAAGGCTGTGCTCACTGAGTCTGTACATAGTCAAAGATTTCCTTAATTCTGGGTCAGTCACAGTGGTCAGGTATTCTACCATTGGGTACTCTATGTTTAGGGCCAAATAGCATTCTAGTTTGCTTACTATTTTTGTAAATTCTTTCCAATGTATCAAGTAATCACCTGTTTTGAAAGATTTCAAGATTGCAGACTGAACACAGCGGTGCAGATCGCCTCAAGATATAAACGTAATATTCAGTATCTGTAAGTTAGACTATATATTATCACTTCTTATACTCGTGGGTAATAACGTTCAATCTGGAAAACAACACAAAATCACTCATAAGGCTTGAGAAATGTATCGTCAAATATGACAAAATCAAGCAACACTCAAACATGACGGAGAGTAAACGAGGAGTATCAATTCTTTTTTCTTTAAGGATACAGTAATGGATAAAAGACTCGCTGGCACGAAAATAGGCATGAGTGATCATTTCCCGAGGGAGATTACAAAACGGTGCAAAGTTCTGAACCCAATCTTCAAGGAGAAAAGATTGAAAGGGAAGTGTGTAGCCCTCGTAGTCGATAAACTGTATATTAACAACCAAATGTTGCGAAACACAGACTACTCCATGGCTATTCTAACAATGACACTCATTCTAGCCATGGTAGGGATTGCAATAATAGCAAAAAAATAGATTAGAAAAGCAATACAATTAAACAATTTGTTAAATAAAGTACTACTACACTTGTACCTTTCAAGATAGGGAATGTTGTAAAAATAATTATTTAACTTTCCATTTATATTATTTTATAAATGGATAAGACGGCATTAGAAGAAAGATAACCAGTAGAATAACATCTTAAAATATAACGAATTGGAACATAAAAGTCCTCAATCAACATGGTGGGGAGTAAAAACATGGTAAACAGAGGACATAGAAAGCACAGTATGTGGGTATGTGTGGATGTGATGGAAGGTGGGGTGTGTGTTTTTGTTTTTAAGTGAGTGAGAAAGGAAACATTTGCATATCCCAGAACCAATGTTTGTCTGTGTGCAGCGGTTGAGAGAGAGAGCGCTTTCACTGTTGTGCAGATGAGGGATATACATATCATTTATTTATTGTCCTATCATGACGGAACGGTCCCCGACCCTATACCCTAGACACCCACCTGAGCGACCCATACACTAAAGAGGAAGTCCTTATCTCTTTTATGGGCCAACTGTAAGTAGCCTATATGCAGCCAAAACACAAAGAGGAATATGGACAGAGACCTGAAGATTCTGAGCCTGCCTGGCAGGGTTGGTCCTGCAAAGCCCCCTGATAGGTGAGCATCATATACAAGGACATTTCTCAAAGCTGCTAATGAGAACCTTGACGACCTTGTACCTAGCCGGTGGGGATTCCGGTGGGGTGCCTCCACCCAGGCAGTGGCAGTGCTGGCAGCACTAGCTGCAGTAACCCATGGGGAGGGGGTCACACTCGGACATTCAGTGATAGATTATTGTGGCCATGGTGGCACAAAACAATCAAAGGTCTGAGAGACCTGTGTGTGTGTGTGTGTGTGTGTGTGTGTGTGTGTGTGTGTGTGTGTGTGTGTGTAATAGTCATTTACAACATTAAAAATGTCTACACTGTATTTCTGATCTATTTTATTTCAATGGACACCAATTGTGCTTATCTTTCAAAAAACAAGGACATTTCTAAGTGACCACAAACTTTTGAACGGTAGTGTACATCTTTTACAATCAGGATAAATGTCTGTATTCATTCTATGGAGTCTCCCTGGGGGTAGCAAGAAGGCTCTCAACTTCATTCAGCTGAGCTCTAAACCTCCCCTTGGAAGTAAATGAGGAAGTTACGTGTCTAATTTGAAGATTAAAAAAAAAGTAATTGGATCTTGGCACATTGAATTCACTGCAGAGCTCTTGAAAGGATTTCAGTGTAGTGGTGTTCTGATGAAACAGGTCTGAAAAGGTCCTAGAGAATGCCAAAGAGGAAAGTTGGCATCACTCAGGGTTTTTTCCAAGTCTGGGTTGCGAGTGAGAACATTTTTGGGAGGAAATGCCAAGGTATTTCTTACAGTCCCTCCATGCTAGTAGGGTGCTGTGAATCACAAAGGTTTTGGCTATGTTGCCCACTTCACTAAAGTAATTAATGAATATAATTGAGCTGAGGGGTAATGGACCACAGAATTGGGCTTCTATCTGAATCCACGTTGACTCTTGTCTGTTTGTGATCCATGTTAGCATGTTGCTGATTTGGGCAGACCAGTAGTACAATTGAAGGGAGGGAAGGGCAAGACCGCCCTTAGATTCAGATTTCGATAGAGTGGAGAACTTGATCCTAGGTTTTTTATTGATCCATATACATTTGGTGATGCTTTGGTTGGTTGTTTTGAAAAAGGAAGCTGGGAGATAGCATGGGAGCATCTGAAATAAATAGTTCAGTCTAGGGAGGATGTTCATACGGATGACATTAATTCTTCCGGCTAATTGGGAGGGAGATCCAGGTTTGGAGATCGTTCTTGATTCGATACAGGAGTGGGAGATAATTTTCCTTGAAAAGGCAATTCAGATCAGGTGTTACAAAGATCCCAAGGTATTGAAACCCCCGTGTCTTCCATTGGAACGTTCTTCATAGAGCTGTGTCTTCATAGAGCTGTGTCTTCATAGAGCTGTGTCTTCCATTGGAACGTTCTTCATAGAGCTGTGTCTTCCATTGGAACGTTCTTCATAGAGCTGTGTCTTCCATTGGAACGTTCTTCATAGAGCTGTGTCTTCCATTGGAACGTTCTTCATAGAGCTGTGTCTTCCATTGGAACGTTCTTCATAGAGCTGTGTCTTCCATTGGAACGTTCTTCATAGAGCTGTGTCTTCCATTGGAACGTTCTTCATAGAGCTGTGTCTTCATAGAGCTGTGTCTTCATAGAGCTGTGTCTTCATAGAGCTGTGTCTTCATAGAGCTGTGTCTTCATAGAGCTGTGTCTTCCATTGGAACGTTCTTCATAGAGCTGTGTCTTCATAGAGCTGTGTCTTCATAGAGCTGTGTCTTCATAGAGCTGTGTCTTCATAGAGCTGTGTCTTCCATTGGAACGTTCTTCATAGAGCTGTGTCTTCATAGAGCTGTGTCTTCATAGAGCTGTGTCTTCCATTGGAACGTTCTTCATAGAGCTGTGTCTTCATAGAGCTGTGTCTTCATAGAGCTGTGTCTTCATAGAGCTGTGTCTTCATAGAGCTGTGTCTTCATAGAGCTGTGTCTTCATAGAGCTGTGTCTTCCATTGGAACGGTCTTCATAGAGCTGTGTCTTCATAGAGCTGTGTCTTCATAGAGCTGTGTCTTCATAGAGCTGTGTCTTCCATTGGAGCGTTCTTCATAGAGCTGTGTCTTCATAGAGCTGTGTCTTCATAGAGCTGTGTCTTCATAGAGCTGTGTCTTCATAGAGCTGTGTCTTCATAGAGCTGTGTCTTCCATTGGAACGTTCTTCATAGAGCTGTGTCTTCATAGAGCTGTGTCTTCATAGAGCTGTGTCTTCATAGAGCTGTGTCTTCATAGAGCTGTGTCTTCATAGAGCTGTGTCTTCCATTGGAACGTTCTTCATAGAGCTGTGTCTTCATAGAGCTGTGTCTTCATAGAGCTGTGTCTTCCATTGGAACGTTCTTCATAGAGCTGTGTCTTCATAGAGCTGTGTCTTCATAGAGCTGTGTCTTCATAGAGCTGTGTCTTCATAGAGCTGTGTCTTCATAGAGCTGTGTCTTCATAGAGCTGTGTCTTCATAGAGCTGTGTCTTCCATTGGAACGGTCTTCATAGAGCTGTGTCTTCATAGAGCTGTGTCTTCATAGAGCTGTGTCTTCCATTGGAACGTTCTTCATAGAGCTGTGTCTTCATAGAGCTGTGTCTTCATAGAGCTGTGTCTTCATAGAGCTGTGTCTTCATAGAGCTGTGTCTTCATAGAGCTGTGTCTTCCATTGGAACGTTCTTCATAGAGCTGTGTCTTCATAGAGCTGTGTCTTCATAGAGCTGTGTCTTCATAGAGCTGTGTCTTCATAGAGCTGTGTCTTCCATTGGAACGTTCTTCATAGAGCTGTGTCTTCATAGAGCTGTGTCTTCATAGAGCTGTGTCTTCCATTGGAACGTTCTTCATAGAGCTGTGTCTTCATAGAGCTGTGTCTTCATAGAGCTGTGTCTTCATAGAGCTGTTGAGTGTAAGACTGAGAGGGCAAACAGTGGATTTGTTCAAATGTTTTTTATATCCTGAAAACTTGCCGTACTGAGCAATTGTGTCTACAATGGGAGGGATTTCTCAGGGTTGGATATATAGAGCAAGACATCATCCGCGTAGAGAGAAATCTTGTGCTGAAGGCCAAACACCCATAATACTTGGATTGCTCCTTATCAACTCTGCCAGAGGCTCCGCCCCCAACAGGTAGAGCAGGGGGGACAGCGAGCACCCTTGTCTTGTGCCACGTCCCAAAGGGAATCTGTCAGAATTCAGACCATTAGTAGTCACCATGGTTTTTGGATGACAGTATAGGGACTTAATCCATTTAATACAGTTTGGGCCCATATTGAACTTTTCTAAGACTGAGAACAGAAAGCTCCACTCCATCCTGTCGAACGCCTTCTCAGCATCCAGTGAAACCAGCAGGACAGGGGTCTTCTGTGCGTTTACTTGATCAATAATATCAAAAAGACGGCGAATGTTATCAGAAGAGTATCTGTCTCTAATAAATCCAGTTTGGTCCGCTTTTATTATTTTGGGAAGAATGTTTAGTCTTTTGGTGAGCAATTTGGTAATTATTTTGTAGTGGAAATCCAACAAGCTTATGGGCCGGGAGGACGAGCAAGATAGAGGCTCCTTGTCTGTTAGAGCAGCACTGTAATGAGACCTATGTACATAGAGTCTGGGAGAGCTCCATTTTTGCAAAAATCATCCAGCATTGGAATGAAAAAACTTTGTAGAACTGTCTGGGAAATCCATCTGGGCCTAGGGACTTGTTAGGTGGCATGGAGGTAATTCCCTCCAGGACCTCCTCAGGAGTGAAGGGGGAGTTGAGATCTTGGTCGGTCTCTGATAGTTTAGGTAGCGAGATTCCCTCTAGGAAGGAATGGCATTCTGCCTCCGTATGTTTTTACTTAGAAGTTTTTTTCTCAGTTTGCAGTAAAAATCATAAAGTTACATTTGTCTTATTTGGATCATATGTGACCTCGTCCTCTGCTGTTCGGATGGCCATGATTGTACGCTCTGACTGCTCTTTCTTTAAAATTGTCAAGCAAGCAATCTACTAGGCCTGTTACTATACTCATGGTATTCTTTTTTATCTCTTGAGTATAGTCCAAGTTCAGTTTGGCTTTGGCTGCTTTAAGTTGACTCCAGGAGGTGTTGTCTGGGGATTGTTTATGTACTTTTTCACAGCGTTCCAGCTCCCTCTCAAGATCTAGCCTGTGTGCTTCCATTGCTTTTTTCTTAGAGGAAGCATATGCAATTACATGACCTCTTAGTGTGGCTTTAGCAGCGTCCCACATTGTGGCCGGAGAAACAGGAGAGTCTTTGTTGTCTTGTGTGTTGTCGTCTATCCATGTAGTTACCAATGTATGGAACGCTTCGTTTGATGACATGGTGTTGAATTTCCAGCTCTTTGACCTCGGGATGTTTTTGCAGAGGTCAAATCGGAGGTGGACAAAGGCGTGATCTGAAAGTGCTATGGGTCCGATTGTACACGTGGCAGAATTTATGAAAATCTTTGTGATAAAGATGTAATCTATACGAGAGTAGGTGTTATGGACATTAGAGTAGTATGTATAGTCCATAGATGAGCTATTAGTCTCTCTCCAGATATCTATCAGTCCCATGTCTTTAGTAACACAGTTCAACATATTTGCAGATCTAGGATTTGTGGTGGGGTCTTGAAATTATTTGTCCAGGGTTGGGTTGAGGTTAGAATTATAATTTCTAGCCAGCACTCTAAACGAGAAACAATGCTCATTGAACAGAGTTATCATTTGACATGAAAGCAGGACTATCTGTGTTAGGGACGTAACGGTGACTAACTCACTTTTGTACATACCTTATTTTAGCGCCCAAAAAAACGTGATACTTCCAGATCAAATGTAATATCAATACCATTTGTAAAGCAATACCATTGGTCCATTACCATGTCAATCAACACTTGAATAGAAACGTAGTTCACACCCCAGATGTTGATGTCGACACCGTCGCTACGGTTACATTAGTTTTCATTGCAGCCTCGTTTGAATGTCGCGGTTGCGCAAATTTGTACGGAATGGGGTGAGTCACTGTTATATATTGAAGATAGTAATTGGTTGCTTATACAGTGACCCAGTTACCAGAATAAATCTCCCCTCCGGATCAGATATGTTTTTGTCAATTATGAATGGAACATGTGTAACAGTATAACTTTAGTACGTCCCCTCGCCCCGACCTCGGGCGCGAACCAGGGACCCTCTGCACACATCAACAACGGTCGCCCACGAAGCATCGTTACCCATCGCCCCACAAAGGCCGTGGCCCTTGCAGAGCAAGGGGCAACACTACATCTAGGTTTCAGAGCAAGTGACGTAACTGATTGAAACGCTACTAGCGCGTACCCGCTAACTAGCTAGCCATTTCACATCCGTTACACATGCTC
The DNA here is from genome assembly GCF_029448725.1 of Salvelinus fontinalis. Lineage (NCBI taxonomy): Eukaryota > Metazoa > Chordata > Actinopteri > Salmoniformes > Salmonidae > Salvelinus > Salvelinus fontinalis. The sequence continues at coordinate 31,850,908 of NC_074700.1, read as the reverse complement.
ATGGATAAGTATGGCTGTACCTCTACTGTTTGATTTAAAAGTTGAGAAATACACCTGTCCCACCCAAGCTCTGCGGAGTTTAGCATGTTCAGCATCACAGAGGTGTGTCTCTTGCAATAGCGCGATGTCTGCTTTTTCCTTTTTTAGAGCACATAGTATTTTTCAGTTTTATTACATAACCTGGACCATGGCAGTAGATTTAAGGTACTAGTCAACGTCATCAACCAGTAATTGGGACTAGTGCAAGTCATCTCTGGGTATAGGTGGATAACAGTAATTGGAACTCTAGTGCAAGTCATCTCTGGGTATAGGTGGATAACAGTAATTGGAACTCTAGTGCAAGTCATCTCTGGGTATAGGTGGATAACAGTAATTGGAACTCTAGTGCAAGTCATCTCTGGTATAGGTGGATAACAGTAATTGGAACTCTAGTGCAAGTCATCTCTGGTATAGGTGGATAACAGTAATTGGAACTCTAGTGCAAGTCATCTCTGGGTATAGGTGGATAACAGTAATTGGAACTCTAGTGCAAGTCATCTCTGGGTATAGGTGGATAACAGTAATTGGAACTCTAGTGCAAGTCATCTCTGGTATAGGTGGATAACAGTAATTGGAACTCTAGTGCAAGTCATCTCTGGGTATAGGTTGATAACAGTAATTGGAACTCTAGTGCAAGTCATCTCTGGGTATAGGTGGATAACAGTAATTGGAACTCTAGTGCAAGTCATCTCTGGGTATAGGTGGATAACAGTAATTGGAACTCTAGTGCAAGTCATCTCTGGTATAGGTGGATAACAGTAATTGGAACTCTAGTGCAAGTCATCTCTGGGTATAGGTGGATAACAGTAATTGGAACTCTAGTGCAAGTCATCTCTGGGTATAGGTGGATAACAGTAATTGGAACTCTAGTGCAAGTCATCTCTGGTATAGGTGGATAACAGTAATGGAACTCTAGTGCAAGTCATCTCTAGGTATAGGTGGATAACAGTAATTGGAACTCTAGTGCAAGTCATCTCTAGGTATAGGTGGATAACAGTAATTGGAACTCTAGTGCAAGTCATCTCTAGGTATAGGTGGATAACAGTAATTGGAACTCTAGTGCAAGTCATCTCTGGGTATAGGTGGATAACAGTAATTGGAACTCTAGTGCAAGTCATCTCTGAGTATAGGTGGATAACAGTAATTGGAACTCTAGTGCAAGTCATCTCTGGGTATAGGTGGATAACAGTAATTGGAACTCTAGTGCAAGTCATCTCTGGGTATAGGTGGATAACAGTAATTGGAACTCTAGTGCAAGTCATCTCTGGGTATAGGTGGATAACAGTAATTGGAACTCTAGTGCAAGTCATCTCTGGGTATAGGTGGATAACAGTAATTGGAACTCTAGTGCAAGTCATCTCTAGGTATAGGTGGATAACAGTAATTGGAACTCTAGTGCAAGTCATCTCTGGGTATAGGTGGATAACAGTAATTTGAACTCTAGTGCAAGTCATCTCTGGGTATAGGTGGATAACAGTAATTGGAACTCTAGTGCAAGTCATCTCTGGGTATAGGTGGATAACAGTAATTGGAACTCTAGTGCAAGTCATCTCTGGGTATAGGTGGATAACAGTTACAGCTGCGATCACATTATAAAATAAATAGTTTACATAAAAGAACAATCTCTGAACACCCCAGCCAAGTTCCCAAACAACTCGACATATCCCGTTGGATCTGTTAACCCCACGCTCAGTCTCAATTCTGTGTTCCCAAAAACAAATAAAACAGAAATGATGGAGCAAATCCTTAAGAGGGATCTGATCTATAGGATAAGTTGTTTGTTTTGATTAAAACAGAATATCAACAGGATAAGGCCATAGGCATGAAATTGACGCATTGAGCCTCTCGTTAGGTCTGTAAATGTGTTGTAATCGACAGGCTGTAAATGGTGGATGTGAAAATGATTACTACAAATAATAATGATCATTTAAAAAAGGGGATGTAAAAGTAGGCTAAAACATTAGTAGGCCGAGGTTAGGCTATAGGGTTAGGCTATAGAGTTAGGCTATAGGGTTGGGCTATAGGATTAGGCTATAGGGTTAGGCTATAGGGTTAGGCTATAGGGTTAGGCTATAGGGTTAGGCTATAGGGTTAGGCTATAGGGTTAGGCTATAGGGCTAGGCTATAGGGTTAGGCTATAGGGTTAGGCTATAGGATTAGGCTATAGGGTTAGGCTATAGGGTTAGGCTATAGGGCTAGGCTATAGGGTTAGGCTATAGGGTTAGGCTACAGGGTTAGGCTACAGGGTTAGGCTACAGGGTTAGGCTATAGGGTTAGGCTATAGGATTGGGCTATAGGGTTGGGCTATAGGGTTGGGCTATAGGGTTGGGCTATAGGGTTGGGCTATAGGGTTAGGCTATAGGGTTAGGCTATAGGGTTAGGCTATAGGGTTAGGCTATAGGGTTAGGCTATAGGGTTAGGCTATAGGGTTAGGCTATAGGGTTAGGCTATAGGATTAGGCTATAGGATTAGGCTATAGGGTTAGGCTCTAGGGTTAGGCTATAGGGTTAGGCTATAGGGTTAGGCTATAGGGTTAGGCTCTAGGGTTAGACTATAGGATTAGGCTATAGGATTAGGCTATAGGGTTAGGCTATAGGGTTGGGCTATCGAGTTAGGCTATCGAGTTAGGCTATAGAGTTAGGCTATAGGGTTGGGCTATAGGGTTGGGCTATAGGGTTAGGCTATAGGGCTAGGCTATAGGGTTAGGCTATAGGATTAGGCTATAGGGTTAGGCTATAGGGTTAGGTTATAGGGCCTGTCCCGCTCTCAGCTAAAATAAATGAATACAAATTATACGGCTATAATGACATTTAGCGGGGCAGGTGGGTCATTGGATGGCGGCTATATGTTGTCTTACCTCCATTAGTAATAACAGTAATCACTTTTAATTATTGGTCCATTTCTCAGTGGCCAGAATTGTCCTTCAAAAAACAGTTTGACTCTTTGGGAGTTTTGAAGTGTCGCAGGGCTCCTTGGTGAAGAATCCTGAGCTCGTTTGGGTATTTGAATCCCCTAAAGATGCCTTGGTCAATGGAGTATTTCTTCACCTCGTCAAACTCTCTCGTCAAACTCTCTGATCTTTCGGCGTATTCCAGCTTGACTGGTCCTGGTGTAAGGTGAGTTTGGCGTTTCCCACTGTAATGGTGTTGATTTTCGCCGCCTGTAGGACTCGTCGGTGAATCTCAGGAAACGTATGGTGATTGGACGCGGTGGTTGTGTGGCTGCTGGTGGGGGACTCAGTGCTCGGTGAGTTCTCTATGGGCCTGTTGATGGACAGGTGGAGCCACTTGGGAAGTTTGTCTTACACACACATGTAATAGATATAAGCCTAACTGATAAACATGAGAGAGAC
>NC_074700.1:31837517-31842517 GCF_029448725.1 Salvelinus fontinalis | reverse complement strand
AAGTGAGAATACACACACACACACACACACACACACACACACAGGGAGGAGAGGTTATGATGAAGGTAATTCCTTGTGTCGTATTGTGGTCTGTATGGGAAAGCCTATAAAGATGACTGACACTGCTGAGAAAGCCTGCCACAAACAGATAACCTTTATCAAGCTATGATTAAAAGAGTGGAGCAACAAAGAACACACACACACACACACACACACACACACACACACACACACACACACACACACACACACACACACACACAAGCACCTGACCTGCTTGCGGAACACTCTGAACATTCCGTACTCATTCACCCCTCTCATTTACCCCTCCATTCATCCCACTCTTCCCGTCGCTGTCTTTTCATTCATTATTCCTGTTCAGTCAATCAAATGTATTTTATAAAGCCCTTTTTACATCATCATATGTCACAAAGTGCTGTACAGAAACCCAGCCTAAAACCCCAAACAGCAAGCAATGCAGATGTAGAAGCACAGTGGCCAGGAAAAAACTCTGGAAAGTCAGGAATCTAGGAAGAAACCTAGAGAGGAACCAGGCTCTGAGGGATGGTCAGTCCTCTACTGGCTGTACTGGGTAGAGGAACCGGGCTCTGAGGGGTGGACTGTCCTCTCTCTCACTCACTCCTTTTTCACCCCTTCTTATGTGTCTGGCATGCTGCAATGAAGGAGATGAAGGCCGATCCTCTCACACACACACACAGACACGCACACACACACACACAGACACACACACATACACACAGACACACGCACACACACACACACACACACACACACACAAAGCAGCTGAGAATGCATTGATGGTGGACAGAGAGTGGGTTTCACACATTTCGTCCGTGATCTCACACACACATTTGTCTGTCATTGGTATGCCTTTGATTGTGTTGGCTAGTATCATGTTCTAAGCGTTGGTTACTGGAGTTTCCAAGAATATAAATAGATTAATACTGGTAACTGTTTCTATTGGATATTCCTAGAAACCAGCAGCGTAATGTGCCATTTCTTGTTACCATATCAGTGGAGGCGACATGTCGTTTTCCATTTTGTTTCATGATTTTACATCAGCCGTCTGTCACCATCCTTCGGTTTCTACAGTTTGTCATTTCCACAAAAACAGTCATGGTGGTTTGTTGTATCTGATATGTCGTTGTTTACATTTACATTTACATTTAAGTCATTTAGCAGACGCTCTTATCCAGAGCGACTTACAAATTGGTGCATTCACCTTATGACATCCAGTGGAACAGCCACTTTACAATAGTGCATCTAAATCTTTTAAGGGGGGGGGGGGGGGGTGTCAGAAGGATTCCTTTATCCTATCCTAGGTATTCCTTAAAGAGGTGGGGTTTCAGGTGTCTCCGGAAGGTGGTGATTGACTCCGCTGTCCTGGCGTCGTGAGGGAGTTTGTTCCACCATTGGGGTGCCAGAGCAGCGAACAGTTTTGACTGGGCTGAGCGGGAACTGTACTTCCTCAGTGGTAGGGAGGCGAGCAGGCCAGAGGTGGATGAACGCAGTGCCCTTGTTTGGGTGTAGGGCCTGATCAGAGCCTGAAGGTACTGAGGTGCCGTTCCCCTCACAGCTCCGTAGGCAAGCACCATGGTCTTGTAGCGGATGCGAGCTTCAACTGGAAGCCAGTGGAGAGAGCGGAGGAGCGGGGTGACGTGAACTTGGGAAGGTTGAACACCAGACGGGCTGCGGCGTTCTGGATGAGTTGTAGGGGTTTAATGGCACAGGCAGGGAGCCCAGCCAACAGCGAGTTGCAGTAATCCAGACGGGAGATGACAAGTGCCTGGATTAGGACCTGCGCCGCTTCCTGTGTGAGGCAGGGTCGTACTCTGCGGGTGTTGTAGAGCATGAACCTACAGGAACGGGCCACCGCCTTGATGTTAGTTGAGAACGACAGGGTGTTGTCCAGGATCACGCCAAGGTTCTTAGCGCTCTGGGAGGAGGACACAATGGAGTTGTCAACCGTGATGGCGAAATCATGGAACGGGTAGTCCTTCCCCGGGAGGAAGAGCAGCTCCGTCTTGCCGAGGTTCAGCTTGAGGTGGTGATCCGTCATCCACACTGATATGTCTGCCAGACATGCAGAGATGCGATTCGCCACCTGGTCATCAGAAGGGGGAAAGGAGAAGATTAATTGTGTGTCGTCTGCATAGCAATGATAGGAGAGACCATGTGAGGTTATGACAGAGCCAAGTGACTTGGTGTATAGCGAGAATAGGAGAGGGCCTAGAACAGAGACCTGGGGGACACCAGTGGTGAGAGCGCGTGGTGAGGAGACAGATTCTCGCCACGCCACCTGGTAGGAGCGACCTGTCAGGTAGGATGCAATCCAAGCGTGGGCCGCGCCGGAGATGCCCAACTCGGAGAGGGTGGAGAGGAGGATCTGATGGTTCACAGTATCGAAGGCAGCCGATAGGTCTAGGATGAGAGCAGAGGAGAGAGAGTTAGCTTTAGCAGTGCGGAGCGCCTCCGTGATACAGAGAAGAGCAGTCTCAGTTGAATGACTAGTCTTGAAACCTGACTGATTTGGATCAAGAAGGTCATTCTGAGAGAGATAGCAGGAGAGCTGGCCAAGGACGGCACGTTCAAGAGTTTTGGAGAGAAAAGAAAGAAGGGATACTGGTCTGTAGTTGTTGACATCGGAGGGATCGAGTGTAGGTTTTTTCAGAAGGGGTGCAACTCTCGCTCTCTTGAAGACGGAAGGGACGTAGCCAGCGGTCAAGGATGAGTTGATGAGCGAGGTGAGGTAAGGGAGAAGGTCTCCGGAAATGGTCTGGAGAAGAGAGGAGGGGATAGGGTCAAGCGGGCAGGTTGTTGGGCGGCCGGCCGTCACAAGACGCAAGATTTCATCTGGAGAGAGAGGGGAGAAAGAGGTCAGAGCACAGGGTAGGGCAGTGTGAGCAGAACTAGCGGTGTCGTTTGACTTAGCAAACGAGGATCGGATGTCGTCGACCTTCTTTTCAAAATGGTTGACGAAGTCGTCTGCAGAGAGGGAGGAGGGGGGGGAGGGGGAGGAGGATTCAGGAGGGAGGAGAAGGTGGCAAAGAGCTTCCTAGGGTTAGAGGCAGATGCTTGGAATTTAGAGTGGTAGAAAGTGGCTTTAGCAGCAGGATGCCAGGTCCGCAGGGAGGCGAGTTTTCCTCCATTTCCGCTCGGCTGCCCGGAGCCCTGTTCTGTGAGCTCGCAATGAGTCGTCGAGCCACGGAGCGGGAGGGGAGGACCGAGCCGGCCTGGAGGATAGGGGACATAGAGAGTTGTTATGACAGTCTTACGACCTGACGTAGCCCTTATGACAGGGCAATGTAGTCCTTATGACAGGGCAATGTAGTCCTTATGAAGATGTTGTATGGTTGGGCAGTATATACCGGAATCCGGGGTCTTTTGAAATACCCGCTATATGATTTGCAATATAAATGTGGATATTTGTACTTTTTAAGTAAATGCCTGCCGTCAACTTGTGCACTAGGTAAATAGCTAAAGCAGATGGCGTTCTTAATTTCACCTGTTTTGATTATTTTTCATTATGAAGTTTACCGGTAGTTAACCGGTAGTTCCTCACCACAGTTGATTGAGCGAGTCACGCGTGTGCTTCATTTAGGTAAGTCACTCCTACTGCGTAACTGAAGTCAGGTGATCAACTAGACGGTATGTCTTACATTAAGTTAACTATCCAAGATGTGCCAAATTTAAATAAATTCTCCCCAGCTGTGGTTTTGGTTTACTAACCTGCTAGTCCAAGAGGCCAGCTTACAAGATGAAAAGCTTCTTGAATCTTGGTAACAGCCCTTCCTGCATCAAGAACCTGTCTGCATTTTGCTGCAAACTGTGAGGAGATAACTTTATAACTTTATGAGCAGGGTTGTCCTTCCTTGCAATTAGTTTATCAAATCAAATCAAGTTTATTTTATATAGCCCTTCGTACATCAGCTAATATCTCGAAGTGCTGTACAGAAACCCAGCCTAAAACCACAAACAGCAAGCAATGCAGGTGTAGAAGCACGGTGGCTAGGAAAAACTCCCTAGAAAGGCCAAAACCTAGGAAGAACCCTAGAGAGGAACCAGGCTATGAGGGGTGGCCAGTCCTCTTCTGGCTGTGCCGGGTGGAGATTATAACAGAACATGGCCAAGATGTTCAAAATGTTCATAAGTGACAAGCATGGTCAAATAATAATCAGGAATAAATGTCAGTTGGCTTTTCATAGCCGATCATTAAGAGTTGAAAACAGCAGGTCTGGGACAGGTAGGGGTTCCATAATCGCAGGCAGAACAGTTGAAACTGGAATAGCAGTAAGGCCAGGTGGACTGGGGACAGCAAGGAGTCATCATGCCCGGTAGTCCTGACGTATGGTCCTAGGGCTCAGGTCCTCCGAGAGAGAGAAAGAAAGAGAGAAGGAGAGAATTAGAGAGAGCCAAGATTTTCAAAATGTTCATAAATGACAAGCATGGTCAAATAATAATCAGGAATAAATGTCAGTTGGCTTTTCATAGCCGATCATTAAGAGTTGAAAGCAGCAGGTCTGGGACAGGTAGGGGTTCCATAACCACAGGCAGAACAGTTGAACCTGGAACAGCAGCAAGGCCAGGTGGACTGGGGACAGCAAGGAGTCATCATGCCCGGTAGTCCTGACGTATGGTCCTAGGGCTTAGGTTCTACGAGAGAGAGAAAGAAAGAGAGAAGGAGAGAATTAGAGAGAGCATACTTAAATTCACACAGGACACTGGATAAGACAGGAGAAGTACTCCAGATATAACCAACTGACCCTAGCCCCCCGACACATAAACTACTGCAGCATAAATACTGGAGGCTGAGACAGGAGGGGTCAGGAGACACTGTGGCCCCATCCGATGATACCCCCGGACAGGGCCAAACAGGAAGGATATAACCCCACCCACTTTGCCAAAGCACAGCCCCCGCACTACTAGAGGGATATCTTCAACCACCAACTTACAATCCTGAGACAAGGCCGAGTATAGCC